>NC_068372.1:3990872-4183372 GCF_023724105.1 Carassius gibelio
GTCAAAAACAAAGAGCACTTCAGAGAAACACATTAGAAACCAAAACGAGAAAAGAAAAACGAGATCGCTATTCGAAAGGTTGACATTTCTGCTTTTCCTTTCATTACTCGAGAGAAACAACCAAACTTTTTATTTATTCGTTAGTTGACTTCAGATATTAGATTTCTTCTACTGCCGAAAAACATCTTTAACCCGGATTAGAAACGCAACAGTGTATCAGTGTAACACTTACCTTGTTACATTCCGCCTAGATCCACTTCTCCTTGACTTCCGGGTATTAGTTTACAAAGTGAAAGTAAGAATCAGCCAGACACACATAATCAACAGCAGAGAACCAGAGCACGTTTAATCTCGTGCTAGCTTGTGTAGCTGACCGAGAAATGAACATTTACACATTGCATTTTAATAAATAAGAAGTAACGGGTTTGTAAAGTTTAAAAATGCTTTCAACGAAAATTTCGAAATCAAATGCTATGAGTAAATAGAAACTGCAAGGGATAATGTATGAATAAATCGGATTTATTTATTTATAAATAAATACATATTTATAATAAATAAATAAATACATAAAAATGTTTTAAAATAAATATGTTAAATAAATATTTCTAAATGAATAAATAATTGAACATGTATTATATATTTAAATTGGAATTATTTTAGTTTTACTGGGTTGCATGCAGAAACATTTACAAAGCAGCGTTAAAATGGATTGACTGATCATAAAACATGTTATAAATCCTTAAAATGCCCTCTGTCGTATGCAGGTTTATCTTTATTCATTTATTTGTCCATTTAGCAGAAAAGGATCATCGAAGGAATGCAAACCTTTTTGCTTTTTGCAACAGATATTTACTTTAAAACTGTCCTGGATGCTAGAATGAAACACTTTGCTAGTGATTGAATCAGGCCTCCGAAGTATCGCGAGAATATGAAGAGCGTGTCTCGGTAATAGAGTGCACTGCGCCTTTAAGAGAGGCTCGTCACGAGCTCAACACGACGATAACAGCAGCGACTGAACCCTGTCGATGCAAGCCTCGTTTCAAGCGGACTCCTGAAACACTAGTCACTGTGGCATGGGAAACGGAATCAATAAGGTAGATCTCCTCCTTCTGTAGCTCCGAGAGGGAAGACGATCTTGACGTTGGAAGGGTGTTTTTAGGGATGCTGGTTAAGGAGAGCTTCACTGTTGATCGTTTACCAACGCTATTGATTTCAACAATAACGAAACTTAAGCGCCGGCTGGAACACGCTAACTACTAGAAAGGCTTAGCAACTGCATAATAATACCCTAGCAACCACAGAGTAACGCGCTAACAGTTGCTCACATCAACATCACCACATAAAACCCCTTAGCAATGTATTTGAGTTTGTGTCTTCATCAGGTTTGTAGAAATGTAGCACTGCATCAGTGTCTCATCAGTGGATGCTCTGCAGTGAATGGGTGCCGTCAGAATGAGAGTCTGATAAAAACATCACAATAATCCACAGCACTCCAGTCCATCAGTGAACATCTGGAGAAGACAAAAGATGAAACACATCCAGCATTAAGATGATTTTAACTTTTAACTGCGAGTCCTTCACAATGGGAACTTTCTGTATTTTGACACTGATTTCAGAATAACTTTTTAATCCAGAAATTATTAATTTCAAAGGGGGTTGGAAAATGTAACAGAATAAAAGAAGAATCGATAAATAATAGATAATTTGTTGCAGTTGTGTTAATAATATGTAATGATGTAATCCATAAAAAAGTGGCCAAACGTGACATTTCTGAAGAACACAATTCAAGCCTTCGTGATGAAGCTGACTGTTGTCCCAGTGTTTTACAAAAGCATGATGTTACAGCATCAGTTTGAACTGATGTCTGAAACCAGCACACAAACACAGAAAACTGAGTGATGTTACGTTTTTAATTTTGGTTTGGTTGTGCCTGAACAAACCTGCTTGTGTCGTTCCAGGTTCTTCCAGACCTGTACTTGGGCAATTTCAAAGGTAAGAATGGACAAGGCTAGAATCCCCAACTCTATTTTAATAAAGTGCATGGTTAGGAAAGATGATAAAAGTGTGGATTTGTTCTTCCAGATGCTAGAGACAGGGAGCAACTAGCCAGAAACAACATCACACACATCCTCTCCATCCACGACACCGCTGCGCCCATTCTACAGGTACAGACCTTCATACAGACTGACGTTAAACTTAACTTCAAAGCCTAACAAAAGACACTTCTACAGTAAAACCATATTGAAAAATATTCCAGATCTAAAAAATGAAATAATATCAAAACAACAACTCTTTCCGTTTCATTACCTTCTATACAAAAGGTGAAACTTCTGGATCATTTTGCACTGTAATATGAACATGGAGTTTATTTTTAAATCCAGGCTTTTATGAAGTACACTACTCACTCACTGTTTTGCAGGTTTCACCATCTACACCGTGACAGACACACAAACACTTTCTGCTCCGGGAACTTTCTCGCTCTATCTAGGGTTCAGCTTCAGTTCTGTGTAGATGAATCAAGCAGCAGTAAAAGTCTTATTAGCATTTTAAGAGGTCTTAAATTTGAGTACCTCAGTACATCCTAATGTTAATATTAAACTTCAAAAATAAATGATTTAATTCGATAAAAGTCAAAACACAGAGTCGTTTGGATTTTACAGGTTCTCTGTTTCATAGCAGTCATCAGTCAATGAATACTGTGCTTTTATGTCAATCGATTATCGAATTATGACAGTGTTTATGTTGATTATATTTGAATATATTGTAGATGGTTGTAATTGTGCATATTTTGTCTCTCTCATCTGTTTGAATGAGCCGGGATATAGAAGTAGTAAAGCATATACATTTCAATATAAAAGTCCCGGAGTATTTTGGGCTTGTTTATAATTAAATGCCCCACATTATGCAAGTCTTTTTATTTAAGTCTTTTTTTGGATGTTATTTTTTTATAGTCCCCGTCACAGAGAGCAAAGACCAAAAACACGATTTAACATGCAATATATAGATATTACAACAATCAGCACTATAATCTTTAAATATTATTGTATCAGCAAAATCCAGCATCGATTGACCTCTAATTCTTATGTACTCATATATTAATTCTATACATTTAGTAGAACACTTCTTGAGTATTTCACACTTGCAATGACACTTTTTTTTGCATTTTAATGTGCTGCAGCCAGTTGAATCTAGATCCAATGCAGGTCTTAAAAACTCTTCTATTTGATTCAGGAGATTCTGTAGAGACCCTAAAGCAGACTTTCTCAGCAAACGGCTTCTCTTACAACAAAACAAGCCCTTCTGCACAAATTAACTTGTGCTGAATGCTTTGTGCTTTTCAGTAAAGACCTGAGAGTAAACAATGAAATATAGTGCAGTTATGCATGCATTGTTTTGAGTTTATTATGAAATGAATAAACATGGTGTGCATGTGCAACAAAGAGGTCTTGACATGACATGAAACAACAGCTTTACACGCCAGGTCTTTCTTTGTTTAGCATGTGATAGTGAGGTGTATTAAAGCCCATCCCTGTCTTTCCTCTGTTTCTTCAGGAGATGACTTATCTGTGTATCCCAGCAGCAGATTCGCCCACACAAAACCTGTGAGTAGCATGCATTTCTCATGGGCTCGTTCACTAATAGCTCTATATGAACTCTTTTGGCCGCCAGTGGGCAGCGCGAGGCACTGTAGCAACATGAAGATGTAAATGATTTTTATAAACAAACGCTTTATAAGTTCTGCATTCACACGTGCTGTTCCCTCTTGTCTCTTCTTCAGTCTTCACTAACGCTAACGCTGTGATGTTAGTTTTTCATGCCATATCAAACTAGTTACACCCTTGAGCACGCATGCATTCACACACACACACACACACACACACTCAAGACCCGCACGTACGCACACTTCCTCTTGTGGCCCTCTTGGTGCAGGAAGGAAGTCGTGAGCTGGGTTCTGCAGTGATGCCTCGGTCTCACTACGCCTTTATTTTTATCCCCCCCCGTTACCATCAGCCCTCTTGTCACCCTTACGAGCCTGCGAAACCCGGCCATGCGTAATGTGAAACTGACCCTCTTTAACCAAACTGGACCAGCCCTGCCCTTCTCATCCTGGTCCTGTCAGAAGGATGGATGTTCTGGAGGAAATGCCGCCGTACCTGCCGTGGTGTTGTTGTCTCTGCATGCTTAAAAGAAACCACAGTCAGATTTCTGGATTTCTTGCCACTATCTGGACAGTTTCAAACCAAAAAAATCTTTATTTTTTCCTTGCAAGGAGAATATGCAGATAGAAAGGCGAAAATATTTTATTTCTTGGAACAATTTTAGTATTTTTATGAAGGTATTCTCACACACACACACACACACACACACACACACACACACACACACACACACACACACACACACACAAGCCATTAGGTTTTAGCAGGAAGATGTTAACCCAAGATTGTCAGTGATCAGTAGCACATGTTATTTCCCCAGTTATGGAAAACATGTAAATATCAGGGGATTTTATAATTGGTATTTTAAGACCTATAAAAGTCCTAGAAATATCTATAGTGAATCTGCACTTTTAAAAATACAGGTACCAAAAGGGGTTTTCGCCGCGACGCCATCGAATAACCATTCTGCCCTTCTTCAAATAACCTTTCAATTCATAAAAGATCTATTTTTTATTAGTATGAGATAGAGGTCTTCTCAGGTCCTAAAATCTTTAAAAGTCAAGTGAAAGAAAAGAAGAAATGTTCTGCACGAACACACACACACCATAATGAAGCGAGTGGATTCCTGATGGATCTCATATCTGTAAGATGGATTTCTCAGTGCTAGGTTACAAACATTTTTCCCTTTTCTATGTGCATTTCTCAAAAACGCACTTAACACGAACATGAAAGTATGCGCTTAAGTGCTGAAACATAAATCATTTTTCACTCAGTGATGATCACGGTAACCTCATTACATTCTATAACTTCTGGCATAATGTTTTTAACCTGACCAGATGAATAAAGAATCCAGGAGTTATTGAGTCCATTTGGAGAAAGCACATTTGTTTTAAATTCCCCCGAGATCCTTGGCCACTGGTGCTGAACCCAACCCGTGTCTGATGCACTCGTCAAAGCTTTGGATCCAAACACCCTCAGAGTTTTGGATCCAAGTGGACCTGCGAAGACCTGCCACTTATTCCAAGCCTTCTAAAGAGACATAATTACTTCATATAATGAACCAATTTAGTTTAGCTTTTTAAACCGATTTACCTTTATAAACTAAAAAAAAAAGAGTCTACCAAACAAGAGACCAGACCCATTGCAGTTCAGTTGCTCCAATCATTCAAAGGCCTAGAAATAATAGAAACTTTTAGAAATTTTTTATTTATTTATTTTTTACGAACTGTAGTAATCATTTAGATTATCATAAAAGGGTCATGAACTGGGGAAAAAAATATCTTTTGACATATAAGAGGTCATTGTACTATAAACACATCCTGTACATTTCAGAACTCAAAACGTTAGTCTAAAAACAGCTTATATTGAAGCAAAACTGTTAAAATGACAGCTTGTGGAATGTGTGGCTAAATTCCGCATCCACAGAAGATCAACACCTGCTTCTACGTCACTGCCCGTTAAGCCCCGCCCACCGAGTCTACATCACTGCCCTTAACCCCCGCCCACCGAGTCTACGTCACTGCCAGTTTAGCCCCGCCCACCGAGTTTATATCACTGCCCGTTTAGCCCCGCCCACCGAGTCTACGTCACTGCCCGCTTAGCCCCACCCACCGATTCTACAGCACTGCCCGTTTAGCCCTGTCCACAAATTCTGAAAATGTAGCAAAAGAAATGTCTACGCATAAACTAGATGATAAAAATGCCCAGAAGACAGCAAGACACTATGCAGTGCTGAGCGTTGTAAAACGAGCATCGCAGTCTTTGTGAGGAACTGTTTTTAATATATAATATACTTATGCTTGGTCTGTTATTACAGATTGTTTGATATGTACTGAGTATTTATGGGTTTTTAACTTAAACCACTGCAGCATCCATCTGTGAAGGATGGAGACTGTCAAACAAACACAACTGTTAGCCAATCACATCAGTGGGCGTTTACTTCGGAGTCTATAATCACGCCTATTCAAACAGAGCGTTCTGATGAGGGGGTCAAGACAGGTCAGAAAATAGCCTGATACCTCTCAATTATAGATAACATTGCAAGTGGACCTCAGAGAACAGTACAAAATACTAAAAGAAGGCAGTTCATGACCCTTTAATAACAAACTTGCCTAACTTTAATTTTGGGCTTTTGCTAGTAAATAATTATTGCTAATTAATAATTGCATATTTAAGCCAGTGTTTTAATGATGTTTCATACTAGCTCCAGTTGAAAATCTACTGAAATATTTTGAGCACTTCAATACACTCTTGTTTGTATCAGCATCAATCCTAAATACAGTTTTAACAGGAACTGCGAAGGCAGTAAATACTGAAGTTGTAAAAGCTCGAGCGACCGGCTGCTGTGAGTAATCTGCATCTGGAAAACATCATGTACACAGGATGTCTCGTAATTCTCTGTTTACTGCTATGGTTACGACCTTCCCACCGCTGGAGGAACGGCACTGTCAGCGTCATAGTCTGAAGAAAACCCTCCACAGAATCTAGATCAAACTTCAACTGTACTACAGTGGCCCCAAAAGGTTGTTTTTTCACAATTAACAGGATATTTAACCTAAAAATGGATATTCTGTCATTATTTTTTTCATCCTCATGTCGTTCCAAGCCTGTGTGATGCCCATATTTAGATTATTTTTTTCTCATACAGCAGAAGTTTATTTGGAACCCATTGACATTCGCATTAAAAACAAAAACTGTTCAGAAACATCCTAGAAAATATATTTTGGGTGATCGATCCTTTTAAGCCACACTGAATGCCTGAATGTTAAAGCATTAGATAACAAGATATTAAAACTAATAACATTAACTCTAAAATCGAGTTGTTGTAAAAACTTGTTAAACTTGTTTGTTTTGTTTTATTTAACTAGGAATTTATTATTATTATTATTATTATTATTAATATTATTATTATTTCTCATTAGGGTTATGGACCAGCGTTGTTGTGGGATGTATGTAAGCCTATATGTTTATAAAGATTATGATGTTCGCGAATCAGTTTGACCTCCAGTTCCATGTTTAACGGCAGCTGCACAGACTTTTTTTTCCTTGGCATACATTGTTAGCTTCTCAGCTACTGTCTTAGAGTATTAACATTTAAAGAAATATCCACTGCGCTGAAGGCATACATTTTTATCACAATCAAAATCAGAGAGAGCTTTATTGCCAGGTATGTTTATACATAGGAGGAATTTGTTTAGGTGACAGAAACTTCCACAGCACAAGCAGATTACAGTGATGAGATACAGATAGTAAAAATACACAATATATGCTATTTGTGTGTACAGGTATGATATGTACAAAAGCAGGGAAATGTGAATAAGAAGATAAATATTTGTATAAATAGTGTTGTGTATTGAAGTCCACTGTTTTCGAGCTTGTTGAATTATAACTGCACCACACAGCCAGCTCTTTAACCTCTGTAAGAAGACTCATCTCTGTTCTGGATGAGGCCGATGACTGTAGTGTCGTCTGCAAACTTCAGGAGCTTGACAGAGGTTTAGTAGAGGTGCAGCTGTTGGTGTAGAGGGAAAAGAGCAGTGGGGAGAGTACATATCCCTGGGGGGCGCCAGTGTTGGATTTGAATTGGCCAATTCTCACTATAGCCCCTTTCACACTGCACGTCGGACCCGCAATATTTCCGGAACATTGCCAGGTCGCCTTCTGTGTGAAAGCAACCACGTCCCGGGATTGATTACCGAATTGAACCCGGGTCGGGGACCTAGTAACATTGCGGGGTTCGACCCTGGACGAGCGCTGTGTGAACAAAAGCCAGATCTAATTCCGTGTCGAAGTGATGACGCGCGCGGCTGTTTTGAAGGAAGATCAACATTCGCGACGAAAACACATGTGCAAACTGTAATGAAGCAGAGATCAGTTAGTTCCTCACTTTCCGCGCTGACGCCGAGATCGTTCGCTTGCTTCAGTGAAAGTGTAACGTGCCAAGCGTTGTCGACTCGTACATTACACGTCACGCGCTGATGTCACGTGTCGTTACGGGATCTTCAAGGGTTGTGTGTGAAAGCGCGCACATATACCGGGTCATCACTGGCAGTGTGAAAGTGCCAAATCTAGCGACCCGGGAACAATTGCAGGAACACTTTACCCCTGTATTTGCCGGAATGGCAGTGTGAAAGGGGCTCTAGATAAGCCAACAGAACAACTTCATGACCACAGACATTAAAGCCACAGGTCTGTAGTCATTAAGTCCTGTAATTTGGGTTTCTTTGGGATGGGGATGATGGTGGAGCATTTGGAGCAGATTTCATTGCAGTATTCTTCACATTGGTTCTCACTAAAGAACTGCATGAAGTTGACATAATCAGTCTCTTTCCTCTCCACAGAATTCAGCATTTTAAGAAGAGCATTAAATTCATGCACGAGTCCCGACTGAAAGGCGAGGGCTGTCTGGTTCACTGGTAAGTGAAGGGTTTGTACTGTATGTGCTCCAGATATTGAATCAACACCGTAAATTAAACAGGGTTGGGTTTCCATATGATTGCATGCATTTATATATATATATATGAGTCTACCATAAGAGGAAGCAGAATGTGCACTCAACCCAGATACCAGCCCTAATCGAGCCCAGTGTGACCATGTGAACAGCTGATAACTAGGTGTCAAGGGTGGGTGGGGGGCGGGTATTTTTAAACTTCCCAAAACAACAGTAAACACGAGCCTCTGTTTGTTGAGAGACTATAACACTGCTGTGTTCAGAGCGGTTCATTCTCAAACACATTAGTCTGTAATATTTTCCTGAAATCTCATGCTCTTCCCCTGTGATTTGGAGTTGCACGACTAAGTTAGGAGCTTGTATTGATCACTAACCTACAGTATGAACAGTCATGAGCAAACGCCTGTAATTATTCTAAAGGCAAGCGAAAGTGAATCTGCTGAATGTGATCTGTGATCTGATGTTCTCCAGTCTGGCCGGCGTGTCTCGTAGCGTGACGCTGGTGGTGGCGTACGTCATGACCGTCACGACTCTGGGATGGCAGGAGGCTCTGTCTGCGGTGAAGGTGGCCAGACCGTGTGCTTCACCAAACGTGGGCTTCCAGAACCAGCTGCAGGAGTTTGAGAGCAGCCAGCTACAGCAGGTGATTCCTCAACCCTTAATGACTCAATTACAGTAAAGCTGAGCTGCTTCCGTCCAGGAAGAGTTCATCTGGAGCACAATCCAGATTGATTCATTGATTGGTAACTGTGTATTTGTGTTCAGTTCAGAGAGTGGCTGAAGGAGGAGTATAAGGAGAACCCGTTCAGTGATGAGGAGGACGTTCGTGACCTGCTGACACAGATTCCCAGCTCGTCTGCGCCCGAGGACGAGGACTTTGAGTTCAGCTGAGAGCTCGGACAGACCATTCCTGACGTGTCCTTATATCAGTCATCTGGGGTTAGGAAGATGAAAGTGTTTGTAATGGCACAGCACTGTTTATTAACTTATGCACACTTTCTGTAAATAAGACATATTCAAGGTTTTAATGTTTGCTACTGATGCGATGTTAATGGGGTTAATTCACATTTTGTTGTATTATAAAAACTGATTTATACTACTATAGTCTCTGACTTTCTGCTTTTCCTTAAAGAAATAATCAAGATGCGCCCCTTTCCAGCAGTGCGTATTTTGCTTTTAATTTCACATGCAAATCAGTAAGATCATCTACCTTGACTTGCAAAATGGGACGTGCTTGATATATTCATGTTTAAAAGCTTGAAAGAGCACTTGCGCTGTGAAGAAGATTAAATTCATCATTTAGCTTATAGCTTAATAATGTGCGCCCTTATTCACATAAACTCTTGTTTGTTATGTAAGAAGTGAGTAAATGTGAAGCAGTAAATGGATCCAGTGCAGCTCTTAAAGTGACAGTATCCTAATATTCCTGCTGCAGACTGTGTGCTTGAAATAATCAAACAAAGAAAATCATTTACTGCTTTTGAACGAAGGACTTTTGTAGCTTTAATAAGAAACAAAGGAAGTTTAATTCTTACAGTGAAGACTATGCTGTTTTATTTTATATTCATTTATTCAGTTTCTGTGCTGGGATGTTGAATACTTTAGACCTACATAACAAACTCAGAGGACTGTTTGTTCCATTTGTATCTTTTTTCTTTTTTTATTACTGACTGTTTATTTATTTTCAATAATTTCTGAGGATTAAAAAAATATACTTATATAACACTAATTATTAGCCTAGTATTCTGCTGTGGTATTGAGAATTGCAAAATCTCTAAATGCCTCTAAAATGTAGATGTCATGTTTACAGAAAATATTTTTTTGGGTGAACTATCCCTTTGGAAATATTTAGTTATTTTAATATGGTAACTCCGTGTTATTTCTCTGTCGGACAGCAGGGGGCAGCATATTCAACACTGATGCACTCGAAACAGATTGGTAACAGATTTGAAGTTACTTGATATCAAATACTTGACGAGTTCATATGTAAGCGGTTTTCTTATATTATTTTGGGGGGTAAACGGACCCCGAGAAGTTCAGTGGAATTTCAAAGCACTTCTCCACTGGCCCCTTGTGATGGGAACAAGCGAGGGACCCCCGTGCGCTTCGGTGAATTTCCTCAAAGCAAACAAACCTACACATCAACAAACATCAAACACCAGGAGAAGTGATGACGAGCGCCGGGAGATTTTCTGGCATGTTTTATCGACAGATATTTGTTCCACGGTGTGTGTGTGTGTGTGTGTGTGTGTGTGTGTGCGCGCGTCTCGCAGGGATTTCCCGTATGCTGGATGTTTATTCTTGCGGTTCTGCCGCGTTTCTCTGAAGTCTTCATTCAGCTCTCAATGGTGCTGGAGACACACACTTCCACGTAACGCTCCACCCATCTCTCCACCTAACGCGCATTATTTAAGAATAGAAACACCTTCCTCTGACAGGACTTGAGCAGTCGGCTTTGAAAGAGAAGTCAAGTTGTCTGCATTCACAAAGGTAAGACTCGAGAGCCTTGATCTGTGTGACAACTGAGCTGAATAACACTTGATTTAATCAGACTGCTAAAGAAAAGAAACTTTTATAAGCATGCAGCTTATTTATTGAAAGTGCTTGTGCTTCATGCATTATAAGCTACGAATACCCTTACACAGGCTACTCATTATTCCTTTTACAAAATGTGTCTGTTATTAAACTGCATGTAAAGCTTCATTCTTTGAACGCATCATTTTCATGCAACATTTTCTGTCGTTTGAGAACTTGCTGTAAAAGTGTGTGTGAATGCGGAATGTGCATGCATGAACTGATCTGAATCACTCTTCTGCTCACTGCATGTGCACCTGCTCTCGCGTGCATCCCTCCCTCCCTCCCTCACAGACATGAACTTAGATGGGGACAGCAGCATGTCAGTCAGTTGTGGGAATGGCAAACTTAGACAGTGGCTCATCGATCAGATTGACAGCGGGGAGTATCAAGGCTTGGTTTGGGAAAATGACGAGAAAACCATTTTCAGGATTCCCTGGAAGCACGCGGGGAAACAGGACTACAACCGGGACGAGGACGCCGCGCTGTTCAAGGTGAAGGAGGATGAGGATGAGGATGAGGATGAGGTGCACCTCTGAGGACTCTTCAGTGATGGAGTGTCTTCAGACGTGTACGAATGTGTCTTTATTGAAATAAACACAGCGCTTTTCAAGCTAGACGAAACCGATCAAACAATAGCTCTAGTGTTAAAGTGAAGCCAGAAGTAGTGGATAATGCCATAGTTATTCTGCTCAACCACACTTGTTCCTCTGTCGGACACCTGTGTGAACTCGACTCGACGGATTCAGAGTAAAATGATAAAGAAAAGCGCAGTTTGTTCCGAGAAAAACTTGTTTGTAACCACGTGGTTTGATATTGTGTTATCTGATGCGATGACATTCATGCACCTCTTGAGTGGCGTCAGTTTCCAAATACATTCTGGGGCGACTGAATGCATATGTATCATTAATACATCAAGGCACATTTTTCATATACTGTAGGATCAATTATCAGGAGTAATTTCCTATCAGTGTTGTGCTGAGCTGAAAAAGACCCTTGCATGTTAATAGATTGGCATTCTGTGGTTGTAGAAACACAAGCAATGACAGCTCAGTCATTTAGACACATTGGACAGTATTTTATTAATGACTTAATAACACACTTATTATCACCATCATTATTAACAAGAATCATAGTACGCATCCAGCTTGACGTTGCCTGTATTCTGAGTGTTCTTCTGCTTCCTCGCTCACTCTTCATCTCTTCTCATCTTCACGCCGCTCTTGTGGTTTGTAGGCTTGGGCTCTGTTCAAAGGCAAGTACAGAGAAGGCTTGGACAAACCAGACCCTCCAACGTGGAAGACCAGGCTCCGCTGTGCCCTGAACAAAAGCAATGACTTCGATGAACTGGTGGAGAGAAGCCAGCTGGACATCTCAGATCCTTACAAGGTCTACAGGATAATACCAGAAGGAGCCAAGAGAGGTAACTTCCATTTCTGGAAATGCATTTAAATGCCTTAAAACATGCATCAGAGGAAGGTCTCTTGGACCTGTGCATTGGTCACCTTCTAATCCACAAATATACATTTAGTAGGAAGTCGCATCTTGGAACAGTGCAGTTTATTTCTCGAGGTTTGATGCATTGCATCATTCCAACTCTTAATGAAAAGCAAGCACACAAAAGAGCACTGAACAGAGCTAATTTGCTACACAGAGGTGGAGGCATGCTATGCATTCACATTAAATATTGCTGCTTGGCCTCAGTATGTGTAGCAGGAAGCTAAGAGGAAGCCACTACATGTGCTAAAATCCCTCAAGCTTTTTATAGAGAGCTTCGGTTACCAAGTGCACAGCAGTAAAGCAACGCAAATCACCCATCAGACCTCGCATCAGACGAGCTCGTGCTTCGAGATGCTGGGCCAAGACCCTGAAGACCTCTGCTGTGACCCTAAAGCATTCAAGAGTTTCTGGCATTTCATACAAATGATACGAATAACAGTTTCACACCTTAATATAGTTGCTATAATGTGTGCTTGTGAACTACCTGTGAAGTGAAGCAAGAACTGAACTCTGATGAGTGCAGACGAAATACTGTCTTTGAGTTTTGAGGATGAAGCAGATATAGACACTAAAATGTACGGAAAACTGATCAAAAATATTGATCGCTGTCCTTGGACTGACCTTTGAGTAAAATCAAGTGACCTCAAGAATGGAAACGTCCTCTGATAGCAGCAGCAAATAGTTATCGAGTCTGTGCTGGAAACGATTTAGTTGGCTATTTACAGAAAAAAATAAAATCATGATGAACTGTTCGATATGTGTGACCTCAGCTTCTTTTAACAAAATAAATCCATCAACAAGGGAAGGAAAAGTGCACTCGTCAAGTCTGAGAAAAGACTTCAACTTAAAATATAATAATGAAATGAAATGTTGGCTACAATTGTCATAAACCAAATAATCAAACAGTGTGGATATTTATTCATTTATTTGGCTTTTTTGCATGCTTTGGAGCCAGAGATTGATAATGATTCTTGTGCAGTTTTATATGTATATGAATAGTTTTGTTGTTGTGTTTCAGGCTCTAAGTCCAGCAGTTTGGAGGACAGCGCAGGACACGTGCCTCCGATCAGTTATTCCATGCATTCCCCATATCCTCCTCTCCAGTCTCAGGTGAGATGTGTTACCACTGCGGTGCCACATTATTATTTACTTAATTTCCTTTAATATTTTTTTATATTAATTTCCGTGGGAGACGTCCAGTTAGTATTGCATTTCTATCTAGTACTTTAACATTTGCAACTTGTTCCTAGCAGATACTTTCAGTTTGAAACAGTGTTATTATAGTTTCAAAAGACTTTTATAGTTTTTATAAATATTTTTCATTAGTTTTTATTTTTATATTTTCTTTTATCATTTTTATTTTGCTTAAAGTTTTTGTAATGCGCTATTGAAATGTGTGTTTTTTTTTGTTTTATTAGGTTTTTATATGCCAATATTTTTTATTTATTTTTTTATTAACTATAAATACTATTTTAAAGTTAAGTACGTTTTTTTGTATTCATTTTTATTGCATTTTAGTTATAGTTATTTAAGTGCATCAAGTTAAACAAAATTAATTATTTTAATGAAAGTTTTTAAAATATGAATGTAATTTTAGTTCTAGTTTATTTATCTCTACTAAAAGTGCACAATCAGCCGAGCTGTTTACTGCTGATCTGGTGAATGTTACACTAGTTAAGAACTCTAATGAGCCCTAGCTGGTGAGCAGAACACTCTTCTTCTCCTTCTCCTTCTCCTTCTCCTTCTCCTTCTCCTTCTTCTTCTTCTTCTTCTTCTTCTTCTTCTTCTCCTCCTCCTCCTTCTTCTCCTTCTTCTTCTTCTTCTTCTTCTTCTTCTCCTCTGGGTGGTCAGTGATAAGTCCTCTGTCTGTGTGCAGATGGCAGGATACATGCTGCCCCAGGAGAGACGAGACTGGAGGGAATACAGCGGCGATCCGTCTCATCCTCATCCTCAGGCTCCTCACACAGAGTTACCGTACGGCCAGTGTCCGTATCCACCCACACGCTCCTTACCGTGGCACCCATCGGCCTGTGACAACGGTACACGCTCCACTTCTGAGTGCACTACATCTGTCAAACATCTGTGTCTAATGCAGTGTTGGGGAAAGTTACTTGCATTACAATATTACCGAACTCCATACTTGCTTTTTAAGAAAAGTAATGCATTATGTTTTTTTTTTTGTTGCGTTAATTATATTTTTGGCCCTTTCACACCGAGAGTGAAATGAATGATCCTCAGGTTGAAGGAAGTGCGTCCGTCTCTGAACTTCCACACGGGACAGGACGGGTGTCAGCCCATACACGGGAGAACAAGAGTAACCCAAAACCATTACAGGACATCATTTAAGGCTGTGCACCATATTTAGGATATTATTTTCAGAGAAGCTAGAGCTATTCTTGGTCATAGATGCTCTCACTTGCTCTTGTAAGAGCGTTTATCAAAGGCGAGCAACATGAGATGACTTTAAACAAAAGAGGAAATCCTTCATTTAAGCACAGCGTGTCTGTATTTGTGCTGGTTTATTAATGGCACTTCTCACTCGAGGGGTACAAGTGAATATGAGTCACAGGACACACTTTGTTCTGCTCACAGTCAGTCCCTTCTTTAACCTTTGCTAAATACAAGTCTCAGATCGAAAACAACCAATGCAAATCACAATCATTACAATTACAGTTTTTATTTGTTGACTTTACCACCAGAAAAATCTCCTCTGATTTTAAAACGAAGGTTGAAAGTTGTTGTGTCTGTGTTTCTGGGTCTGGGTCTGCTCTCGACTCTGACTCTCACAATCACAGAAGTGGAGAGACACTTACTTTATTTCACTATATGCTCTTTATCATATTGTATTTGTGATTTAGCTGGTAGTCTAATAATCTGAATGTCTCTTCTCTTTCAGGATATCAGATATCTGGCTCCTTCTACACATATTCGCCCACAGAAAGCCATTCAGTGGCGATGGACCCCAATATAAGATCAGCCGAAGCCATGGCCATCTCAGGTAGACTTCACCACTTCTACTCACGCTTCATTACTCATAAGCAGCACTTTTAGAGAGTACGGTGATCTAATTCCACTGTTGAAGATGTGATCAGTAGTTCTCTGCTAGAGATGATCTCCTGGTGTGTGCTCCTCAGACTGCCGTCTGCACGTGTCTCTGTTTTACCGTGAGTCTCTGGTGAAGGAGGTGACCACCAGCCGTCCCGAAGGCTGTCGAATCTCCTCCTCTCCGTCTCCAGGATCCCCCTCGTCCCCGTCCTCTCCGGGCCCCGAGGAGCGTCTGTACGGCGGGGCCGAGGCCGTGCTCTTTCCCTTCCCGTACCCTCAGTCTCAGCGGCGCGGGGCCGAGAAGCTGCCGAACGTGCTGGAGCGGGGCGTGCTGCTGTGGCTGGCTCCGGACGGGCTCTACGCCAAGCGTCTGTGTCAGGGGAGGGTGTACTGGGAGGGTCCTCTGGCCCCCTACGCCGACAAACCCAACAAACTGGAGAAAGAGCAGACCTGCAAACTGATGGACACGCAGCAGTTCCTCTCAGGTCAGAGATTCCAGCGACTAGACAGTGCTGATTAAGTGCGTTTGATTAACTTAAAGGGTTGCTCCACCGCAAAATGAAAATGTTTCATTCACAATTCTAGTCATTTGGATGAAACCCGGGAGGCTTGAGACTGTCCCATAGACTGCCAAGTAAATAACAGAGTCGCCAAAGCATTAATACACCTAAAAAAACACATCCTTTCGGCGCGGCTGATACAGAAGAGTGTATGCAATCTGCGATCAGCTCAGAATTGTCAAATGGTTACTCTGATTTGGAGAGAAACACACACTTCATTCTTTCCTGGACCTCGACCTCGTTATTTATTTGTCAGTCTATGGGACAGTCACAAGCCTCCCGGCTTTCATCCAAAATATCTCAAATTGTGTTCTGAATACGAACGAAGCTTAAGTGATTAATGACAAAATGTTCATTTTGTGGTGGAGTATCCCTTTAATTAGAAACCTTTTGAACAGAATCACATGCTTTTCCCGTACAGCAGAAAAAAATAAAAACATTTTAAATATATTTGCTGTAATGTGTTTCAGAATATATTAAGTTAATATATATTCTGCCAATATATATTTTAAACAAATTTAAAAAATATAAATATATATTTTTAAAAAGCATTTCAAAACAAAGTTTGTCCTCCATATAGTGCTGTCGAACAATTCATCTCGATTAATCGCATCCAAAATAAAAGTTTTTGTGCACATAATATATACACATGCAGTATATATTTTGAAAATATTTAATATAAACATACATATTTTTTCTTAAATATATGCATGCATGAGTGTGTTTTTATATATACATGATAAATATAAACAGTGCACACACATATATTATGTGAACTTTTATTTTGCATGTGATTAATTGTTTATCAGCACTATTTTTCTTGTATTGAAATAAATGAAAAAACATTAATATATGTCACATTTGAAGATAAACATTATTTTGTTGTCTATAACATATCTAAACATATACAACATTGGAATAAAATTCAGCACTTAACAAAAACACTATAAATATATGTATTTTGAAATATAGTTTGGTACATGAATGTAAAAAATATTTAAAATGTCGGAAATATGTTTCATTGAGCTTCACTGTCATTGTTTTTTGAGTTTTGGATCGGAGATGATTGAGATGCTTCCACAGATCAAGAGTTTTTTATGAAATGAATTTCAGTGTAAATGCATTCATGCATGAGTCACGCTTATCTTTGTAAATTGTTCATAAAACTATGATTTTCTGAGCCGACACATTCAGCCGTTTAATCAAGAGCGAACATGAGACTGATTCACAGACTGAACTTCATCAGCTGTAGACTCACTGTAGAAGTGTGTTGTATTCAGCTCTTCTGTGGGATCAGGGAAGGGTTCATTAGGCTGTGTGTGTGTGTGTGTGTGTGTGTGGTTTGCCACATGTCTCTAACGTCACACGTCTGTTGTGTTTGACACTGTGGGATTTTCCAGCGAGCTCCTGAGCGTCTGATCACACACATGAACACACTCTCATCCGTCTGCACCTGCTGAAGTTCATTTGCATTGCAGCTCTCTGCGAGTCATCAGTTTACGAGGGGTCTTGTGCTCACATTATTGCTCATCGGGAGTTTCTTAGTCTTTGATGGGAAGAGTTTGACATTAAAACCCATCAGCGATTTTAAAAACTCTCACACCACTTTATCTTTAGAATTAGGAATCAAATATAAATCTGCCGGTGCTAATATAGAAATAATGTCATCAAACACAAACACAAATCTCATTCTCAGTACTGTAGCTGGAGGAATTATGATCTGTGTGCAATGCAAATGCACTGTATTGAATGCAAAAGCATTGGTACATCATGATTGATGTATGTGTACTGCCTACTGAGTTCATACTGAATACAAACATTTATTCTCAAAGCCAAAATATAATGAGAACCATTGATGCAAAATGACAAAAAGTAAATGCATTGAGAATTTGCATTGAAAAAAACTAAAAGTGATGCATTTCCTTCATGCAAAATGTTAATGTATTTTATTATCTCTCTGTAGAATTGCAGGGCTTCATTCACCACGGCCGTCCCATGCCACGCTCTCAGGTGGTGCTGTGTTTCGGAGACGAGTTTCCAGACCCTCAGCGACAGAGCAAAATGATCACAGCTCAGGTAAGATGTGTTGTCCGAGCATGGACTCAGTGTTTCTATGTTCAGATGCGTGTCACACACAGTGCAGTTCACCAGCAGGGGAATATCTCACCGTGTCGCTCTGCGTTCGCAGGTCGAGCCCATGTTTGCCCGACAGCTCCTGTATTTTGCCGGCCAGACCAACGGGCATTACCTGCGCGGATATGAGCTTCAGAGTCAAGGTGCTTTACCTGTAGAAGAGTATCAGAGGAGCATCCAGAACTTGCAGGAGTAACAGCCTTCACACGAGCCGCTCGGACAGACAGAGGAGACGAATGGAGGACCACTGACATCAAAATGAAGACTTGAGACCGGATCCCTGACCAAGTGCCCACTTACACGTCATACAAAGCCATTCGGACACCACACACTCTATGAAATTGTTTATAGTGTCAGGTGAATTATGTCTCATTAGGTTCAAAGGTTTGAGAGATTGTTGTTTATGGTTTTGTGTTTATGTCAGCTTCTTTGCTGCTGTCATGAAAGAGAAACACAAACCACATGCTAAACCGGTCAGATTGAGTTCAGTTCAGTTCAGCGTTTCACTCACATCAAGCTGATCAGATCATACGCAGTGATAAAGGTTGCATTCAATTAGAAAAGAATGCAGCGTAAAGAAGCTAACCAAAAATAAAACTACAATCCAGCTAATTTTCTCATCACCTTTAGTAATTGTTTGTTAGTGGGGCAGATATTTTTGATAAGTTGATGTATAGTTTCTTAGATGTTCTTTTATTGATCTGTATGCTTCTGCTTTTCTAACACAATTCTCTGTTTTCCTCGTTGTTTTTAACTCCGCGCTGTGTAAGTATTTATAATGCATGCATGCAGGTTTCTATATGCACAGCAGAATGTACTGTATAGCTGTATAGATATCTTGAATGTAATCAAAGTAATTATTTCTCTGAATGGCATCTGACAAGAAGTTATATAATGCTAAATACTAAGAAACAGTTTGTGGTTGTGTGTGTGTGTGTGTGTGTGAGTGTGTGATTGTAATCTGCCTACAAGTAAAGATTTAAGTCTCAATTGTAATCATGACAAAATCTGCTTCTCCCCTATTTTTACACGTGTGTGTGTGAGAGAGAGTGTGTGAGAGTGTGTGTGTGTGTGTGTGTGAGAGAGAGAAGTGTGTGTGTGTGTGTGCGTGTGTGTGTGAAAGTGTGTGTGTTCATGTGCTGATGGGAACGCAATATAGCAGGTAACTGCCACAAAACTGTGATGATGTCAGATTTGTAAATGAAAGAGGCACGAAGAGAAAGACTTTTTCAGATTTCTTGTTTCCCTCTCCGTCTCAGAACTGTTTTTATTGTATTTTGTGTTGTTTTGTCTGTTTTATTTCAAATCTGGGCCTTTTTTTCCTTAAGTCAATTAAAGATATTTTTGTATGATCCTGGTTTTGTCCTGTATATTGTTTCTTCGGCTTGGCTTTGAGTGGTGCAGGTGTGTGTGTGCATTGATATATGAACAGACTCCGCTTGTGTTCTCTGGTTAAACACAAGTCAGTAGAACCAAATAATGCTGGGTTGTTTCAACCCAAGTTTGGGGCAAATATGGACTAAGTTGGGTTAAATTTCTACATTTAATGTTTAACTCAAAAGTTTGGTTAGTCCATATTTGACCCAAAGTTGGGTTGAAACAACCCAGATTTTTTTTTTTTTTTTTTGAGTGTAGCACCAAAAGAAACTACGAAGCAGTTTTACTCAAGACCCCTTCAAGGTCTATTATTTAATGCGGCTGTTCTCCGAAAGGTCATGTGACGTTCGACGTATATACAGCTGCTCAACTTCTGGCTTCTGTTATGTCGAATAGTCAATTACAAGAGATTAATATAGATGATTATTAACATGTTCTCTAAAGCTTCTGTCTATCTTTGAATTAAGATAAATGTGAGCTTCTTCCTATAAAGTCTTGCTCTGCCCCATTATTATACAATATGTATATTATTCTGGACTTCGCTTCCTTAAATAAAACGCTTAGAATAAACTGGTTTAAGTGATTTGTGAATAATTCTGAATCTATTCCCCATTATATTCCTTTCTAAAGTTGGTGGTCTCTCTTTTTTTTGGTATGTAGGCTACTTATCATTTCTTTAAATTGCCTATGAAATGTCTAATTATTAATAAACTTAAAGAGCTATATGTGTACGTGTTTCTAACTCAGACTATCTTTCTTTGGTGTTTAAGGATGTCTTATTTGTTTTTTATAACTCTCACAAGAATTTAAAAGACAGGTATTTTCTGCTAAATCTATTTATTTTCTGTAAAGAAACTTGAAATGTTGTTTGGATAGTCTTCCAGAAATGTCAAAGACTTAAAATCCTATACATTGTGCTCAAAGTATAATATTTATGTGTTTTACTTTTATTTTTTAAAATATTGTGCTATTGACTAGGTGTTGGGCAACATTTTATTTTGTTTATTATTTATTTATTTATTAAATTGGATTCAGAAAACACAAACATTGACAATAAACCATGTGACCATACTATAACCGGCCAGCGATGCTTTTAGGAAATGCATGCGCGAGCAATATTTTGATAGCATCATGCTAGCTCGACCTGCTTAAATTTAATGCACAAGAGCAATTTCCAGGCGGCAAGGAAGTCGACCGGAAGTTGAAGTCGGCTGCGTGCTGCCATCTTTTAGCAGAACTTCACTTGCGTTAGCATCCCATTGACTCCCATTCATTTTGGCGTCACTTTGACAGCGAATAACTTTACATCTGAGGAGTTTAACGACTCCGTTTGTCCATTATTTATTTTATGTTTTGCTTTTTATGTTGTGCGCACCAGTCGTCCGTGAGGGGCTGGTGCGCTGTTTTGTGTTTATTTTTGTCATTAAAGTTTCATTTTGATTGTGCGCCGGTTCCCGCCTCCTTCTTCCAGATGAATATGGAGATTTTATCATTACAGTTGTATTTTGGAATAATTACAACAATGGCATGCTTCTGTCGCGAGCGGGTGACAATAAGCATTAGACATTTACACACGCTACCTGGAAAAATGACTCTGTTACTTGCATCACTGACAAACCACTTTCCTGTTTGATTCTGTAAAGCTGCTTTGACACAGTCAGTTACAGATAAAGGTGACTTGATGGCATAGATCATGTTTGTAAGTTGCATTTCAGACGCCGTTCTTTCGCTTTCTTGGGGCCGGGAGTCATGGCTTACTGAAATCTATCAGATCTCTTTTCAGTACATCTTTACACCTCAGTTTAGGCCGTCTAACAGTACAGGTGTCCTTCTTGAGCACATGGGGAATGCGGCAAGAGGACATTCTGGTCACATGACCTGCCCATTTAATACATTAATCAGGCGGGAGGAAAGGGGTTCACTTTTTGTCACTGTAAACAGATCTTCATTTGTCATTTTATCCCTCCGTGTCAAACCAGAGGGATCTAGTGTGAAAGGCACTGACCTGACTCTCTTGACACCTGTCGGCAGTCCAGCATTCAGTGCCTTACGACCCATGCTTCACACACTATTACTGTGGTGCAAACAGACAGATGCTTATACCTTCACATGTGATTTGTCAGACTGATTCAAATCTCATCATCCAGGGTAGCACTGCGGGTCACGGTAGATCCAAGATAAGTGATCTTTTACTCATCGTCTACAAGAACTACCTTTTTTAAACAGAAAATGATGTGTGTTGTGTTGGCAGCAAGTGATATAGTCTTTTCGTTTCGTCTGATTGTGAGCCCAGAAACATCACGAGCAGAATCTGCAGCTGCTCTGGTGAAGATCTGCATCTGTGCACAGCAGTTTCTCTGACGACAATCTCTTTCTGAAGTGGATAGTCCTGTTAAGTTAGTTATACTTTTATAACAGATGGCACTATTTGAACTGTATAACTCACTATGCAATGCACAAGCTTTTCTGAATTATCGTTAGTGACGGATTCATCTTTCCTCTTGAGCACACCGCTGTCATTTCATGGACAACATCCTCCCAGCAATTCACAAAATGCATTTTGTGAACAAATTAATTTAATATTTCGTCCACAAAAGGGAATCATGTGAATGCATTTTTGTGAGCTCAACTTGTTGTTTGCACAAAAAGATGTTTCAGTTGTCAAAACATGCCCAGCTTTCCATGTACGAGTAAAGCATAACAGCATTTTGTCTCAAAAAATAAATTTTCGTCCACAAGATTAGGCAGGTCACACTTGGCGAAAGCATATAGTGTGTTTGATTGTGTCTGATATGGCAGGCGTTTAAGCGTGTAGCTGTCTTTTAGTTACGCTAGCGCGAGAGCAGAGTGGTTTTAGGGGACAGTGTGAGTGCAGAGAGAAAGACACAGGAAGCCTGATTCACAGGTGCACAGGAAGACTAGCCCACAAGAAAAACAATGAGACGAAGAGAAGCGGGTGGGGGGCTGCGCATGTTCAGATCTCTGTTCTACTGGATTACTACACAAACACACAGTACAAATTCATCTGCACCTTCCTGTAGTGTGCATCAACATCATTTGCTAATTCTTTCAATTGTTTATTCTTCTTTCTGATTTGAGTCGTACTGTACAAATGTTTAACTGTTCACATTTAAAATATACAGTTGCTGTATTAAATGAAATCGGTCCAGATTACTTTCTTAATAAACACTCATCACTTTATTGTGTATGATCAACACAGTGTCAGCACGGTTCATGATGAATTCATACAGTCGGCTCTCTGGGTAGGTTTCACTGTAAAAATAGTCTGCACAATGTACTGCATTTAAATGAAGGAATTGTCTGTATTGATTTTTACTGGTATTGTACCTGAAGTGGGATTTTTGCACTTAATTGCAGTGTGTTATATGGTTAACAGAAATGTCAATAAAATAATTTATAATGTACTTCCAAAAAAATACCAGTACATTTTCACCTTTTTTTATTTTTGTGGTTCATTTCATTCATACTTAAATTTTTCATACAAATTGTAAATTTTCATACAAACCATCTCTTTGAAATTTTAACACATTGCATTAAAAATATTTTCTGGATGAAGTGAGTGTATAGCTGTATACACACACACACATACACTGAAAATAAAATAATGGTTTCATTCATCCAACTAAAAAAATTTTAGTGTAACGATTCACATCTATATTTTTTTAACTTGAGCCAATGAAAAATAAATAACTTGCCCTTATTTTTACCCTAACATTACCCACATTTTTATAATTGGATTAATGAAAAAAAAAATAATTGTACAAACACACACACACACACAGACACACACACACACACACGTGCAAACACACACACACACAAATTTCACTGTGTCGGGGTGGAAGGAACACGCAACAGCAAAACTCAGGTGAAAGCCCCAGAGGGTGGATTTTATTAACAAGTGCTCTCTGGCAGAAAGATCTGCAAAAGCTGACCAGATCCGGGAAAGGCCGTCTGCATTGGAGTCGGCTGCTCCGGCTCGATGTTGCACTTCAAAGTGAAAGTAGGAGGTAATAGCGCAGCTCCAAGAGTGCCCACTTGATGGCCAGAACTTTCTTCTCGACGGTGGCGTAGTTCTTCTCGGCCGGGGTCAACTTTCTGCTGATATACAGGACGGGATGCTCCTCACCCTCCTGAACCTGGGACAAGACGGCCCCCAGTCCTATGTCAGAAGCATCCGTTTGCAGGAGGAAGGGGCAGCTGAAGTCCGGGGCTCGCAGGATCGACTCCGAGGTGAGCACCATCTTCACCTTTTTAAATGCCTCCTGCTCTTCAGGTGTCCAGCACACGTTTTCTGGGTGCTCCTTCCTGGGCAGGTCTGTTAGAGGGGTGGCTAAGAAAGAGGAAGAAGTTAGAGATAAAACAGCAATAGTATCCTGCCACCCCCAAAAAAGTTATTACCTGGGCCTTGGTGCTGGGTTTCGGTGCAGATCGCACCACCTCAACTTTTTTTTCTTGGGGTCGGATGAGGCCCCTTCCGACCTGGAAGCCCAAGTACTTTGCCTCGGTCAGGCCCAGGTGACATTTCCGGGGGTTGGCAGTGAGCCCAACCATACGCTGATCCGGCACCCTCCGCGGACGGTCCAGATGGTCTTCCCAGCGCTCGGAGTGGATGACCACATTGTCCAGCTTTAGTTAGGTCCAGCGTGGAGATGTACCGGGCCCTTCCTAGGCGGGCAAGGAGTTCATCCACCCAAGGCATCGGGTATCCGTCGAATGCCGAGACTTCATTCAGGCGGCCGAAGTCATTGCAGAAGCAGAAGGTTCCATCAGGCTTGGGTACCATGATGATAGGGCTGGATCAAGGGCTGTTCGATGGCTCAATTACCCCTACCTTCAGCATCTGTTGGATCTCTTCTTCAATAGCCTGCCGATGAGCCTCTGGGACAGAGGCCGAACAATGACTCCGGCTGGTGTGTGGATTTCGTGCTGGACGATTTGCGTCCGCCCGGTGACCGAAGAGAACACATCTGGGAACTGACCGACCAGGTGCTGCAGATCTGTTTTTTGGGCCGCCAAAAGCTGTTGGTTTATGTCCACTACGACCGGGTCCACGGTGGCGAGGGCAACTAGCTGGTCTCTTGTCCATATCCACTTCTTGAGCAGGTTAATATGGTAGTGTTGGTCCGCTTTTTGCCACCCCGGGTGGTGGACACTGTATGTGACTGGCCCGACTTTTTCGGTGACAGTATACGGACCCTGCCAGCTGGCCAGGAATTAGCAAACAGAATTGGGGAGAAGGACCATTACCTGGTCTCCAGGCTGGAACTCGCAGGGATGGGCGGCTCGGTTTTACTGCCGTTGCTGTGCTTGTTGGGCCTTGGCGAGGGGCTCCCGGACTAGTGGCATTACCCCGGTCAATCCTATCCCTCATTGATTTGATGTGCTCAATGACTGAGCGGTGGGGCACAGGTTCCTACACTTCCTTGGCGACATCCAACAGCCCTTGGGGTTGGCGCCCGAACAGCAGCTCAAGGGGGTGAAGCTAGTTGACACCTGATGAACTTCCCGAATCCCAAACAACACGTAGGGGAGCATGAGGTCCCAGTCACGCTTGTCTTCAGCCACGACTCGCCGCAGCATTTGTTTGGTCTGGTGGAACCATTCTACGAGGCCGTCAGTCTGGGGATGGTAAATGGAAGTTCTCAGCTGCTTCACCTTAAGGAGGTCACACAGGTCAGCCATTAGCTGGGACATAAAGGGTTTACCCTGGTCGGTCAGTATCTCCATGGGGATGCCTACCCGGCTAAAGAGCAGGAAGAGCTCTCGGGCGATAGACTTGGCGGTAGCCTTTCGGAGGGGCACTGCTTCGGGTAATCCATAATCACCAGGATGTGTTCGTGGCCATGAGCAGACCCTAGGAGGTCCATCCCAATGCGCTCGAAGGGCACCCCAATGATGAGCAGTGGAATCAGCGGGCTGGAGGGAGTTTTCCGTGGCGGTGTGCGAGTGTGCCAACTCTAGCACCTTTTCAGTCTTCGTCTGGGGTACCACCAATAAAGTCTTTTCCTCCCCCCTTCGCTGGGCAACACAGTAGAGCAGGCCATTTCGGATAATGAAATGTGGGAGAGGATGGGGCCCGGTTGAACCTCTTTACCCTCCACCATGCGCACTTGGGCCCAGCAATGCTTTAGGCGACCGCCCTCGTTCACCTGTTAGCACAGATCATTGTAGAGGTTAGTGTTAGACTGAGGGGACTCACCATCTCTCCCACTGTCCGAGGCCAGCACGGCCGGGCGTCGAAGGGCTTCTATCGCCAGCTTTTTCCCGCTGCGGCTCCCTTTCGTGGTGACGGCCAGTATCTTCTGATAAGGACGTGGACCAGCAAGTCCTTTATCCACGCCCACTTCAAGGGGCCACTCGCCCGGGGAAGTGGAGATCATCGCTCTTCAGGTTGGGACGTGCCGTGTGTCTCCGTGCACGCAGGTGATAGGGAAGATAGCCTTGGTTTCTCCGCGTGGTGTGAGGATGCGGGACTGGACCAGACTAACCACGCTGCCAGAGTCTAAAAGAGCTCTGCGTCCGGTGCCCCTCGGGGGCAGGTCGAGATGTTCGAAACAGCCCGCCAGCCACTTCCGTGCGGGAGATGCAGGGTCTGCTGTGGGCATCGGTTCATCCTTCGTCCAGCATCCTGACGTTGGGCAGCATCCGCCAGCTCCAGTGCCTCATCGAGCTCGGCCACGGTGGCAGGGTTCTGCATTCGCTTGGCGGTGAGTCCGCGGGAGGGCTCGGAGGAACCGTTCGATGATGACAAGCTTTGAGCCGGTGCTCCTCTTGAGTTACGCAAAGCAAAGTGTAATAATTTGTAAAAATTTTCCTCCCCCCCCTCTTATTTCCTAGCCAAATACATACTTTTCTTTATTTTAACCAGAGACTTTACTTTTCTTGACTCTTTATTTCCTTCTGTCTTTTTTTTTTTAACTCCAACCAATTCTTTATGGATAAATCCTGAGTATGATTTAGAGAAGTCTTGAATTTTAACATCCTGAATCTTCTATCTAAACTAAAAGTGTTTAGTCTCACATGTCGGGGAAGTATAAATGTCATTGGCTGAGATGCTGTTAAAAGGCAGAGGGGGGATCCTGGTTTCATCTGCCTCTCTCTCTCTCTCTCTCTCTCTCTCACTCTTTGTCTCTCTCTCTCTCTCTCTCTGTCAGGCTTGAATGGTTCCTCTAGAGACGGCACTCATGATCGCTCTTCATGTCTGCGTCATCAACCCACTCCGAACTGAAGCCCACGTCTGTGGCCTGTATTAACAAATAATCGAAACAAAGCATTTCAAAGAAACTTTCTCAGTGCCACAAAAAAAAACTCACTCCCATGACTCTTTGGTCTTTCTCAGAAGAAGCTCTTAAAGATGAGGTACAAGTATCTAGAAGTAAAAGGGTTGATTTTAAGGCTGCACTACCATTAGCAGGTCAAAGAACTTGTTAAATATTAGGGATTAACCCTATCATAGCTGTGGTTTGTTCCTTATAAATTCTCACTGATTACATAATTCAGCTGGGACGTCCCCAAATACTGTAAAGATAAACGCAGACGTACTTGATGGAAATTGTTCATATACTCTCCTGATGTTTAACCTTTGCATGCAAGTCAATCCCAAGAGTCAAAAATTCAAATGAGAGGCAAAACGGGTTAGTTTTTCAAAAGAAACCTCAATCAAGGTTATACCGAGGACTTGTTTTATGCAACAAAACTCACACAGACTTAAATTCTTCACTTTCAAACATCCAAGCATGTGTTATTTCATCTAAACATGCTTCCTAAGTTTTCATCAGCTGCCTGATTGGAGGTTTTATTCGAATGTCTGTCAGATTAAGTGCAAACAAGTTAAATACTAAAGCTTAGTAATTCAAACAAACCTCTAACCCTAAATATGATCAAGCAAACACCACTGAACACAACCCAGGCTCACTGCGAAAACCTGACTGTGATGATATTTCCAAACAATTGCAACACTTTAAAAGTCAAAAGACTGAAAGTTGTTGGTGTTTTACTGCCGCTGGTGTTTATTTTAAGATGAAAACTGCATGTAAAGGCATGTTTCCAATGAGCGTGTGTTGTCTATATACAGTATATATGGCATCCTTACAAGCAAATAGAAACATAGCTGACAAAATATTGGTTTCCAAATGATTGTTTCGTCTACAGCCGAGTAGATCTGCAGAATATCAAAGTAGCCTCATAAGCGATATTGACAAGCCATTGTCAGCTGATTTAAACAATTTTAAGGAACAACTTTAGTGTGATCTGTAAAACTCACTAACGGTAAAGCGTGTAAATGTGAAACTACAAATCCGTGTTTGTGCTGGTGAACCTGATTTACCAGGTGTTTCACATCCACTTTCCCACAACCTCTTTCTGCGTCTCCACAGAGACTCAGTGCACCACAAACCCTCTTCCATTGGATGCAATGTTGACTCTTGCCATGTTCAACGCAGTTGGTAAAAGGTTAAGATTCTGCACAATTTCCTCTGAACAACAGAGCAATACCTGTGTAACCTGCACGTTCAACATCACAACAAGCTACTGATCTGTGCATATCATGCGCACAGTCAGGAAAACAAAGAGCTTTCAAAGATACGAATGTTATCGATAGATTAAATACAAGCTACAGAAACCACAAAAGCATGGGTTTTAAATATGAACACACCATATTTTACCCCCATAAACATCTGATAAAGATCATTTGAAGTTGATTTGCGCAGATGATAAAGTTTTAATTGATTTGTGCAAAGTGAATTAAAACTTTTTTCTAAGGAACATTAGTAGTTTTTGTGTTGTTAAATGACAATTATGAATTTGTGCATTTCAAGGCATGCACTAATTTTCATCACTTCTGATTTCAGATTCTACGTGTTCTCTTTACATCCTAAATGCTGCTTCTAGTTTTTCTTTACATTTTGTGGTAAAATATGACCTGGACACATTCCTGACATTGTAAGTTGTATTGATGGGCGTCTGGTGAATAGCAGAACCTCGGGTCTCTTGTGGTCCACATTCAGCGGTATCTGTTTACTCAAAACACACTTCCCCAGACACAACAGAAACCTGAAGCACTCGTCTGACATCGCTAGAACCTCACACTGCTTCACAGATTGTTGTGGGATACACACTCAAACCAATAGTCTAATTTAATAAAATTATGACACCTATTTCCACACAGTTGGACTGATTCATTTGATTTATTATTATGAGAACGAATATCCAGCACTTGTTCACATGTTAAGTATGTCTTACAGCATGCAAATCATGATTAAGTGGCATTAGCACAGTTAAAGCTCATTGTAAACCACATAGTTTGATCTCATGTAGTCATAGCCACAAGGTCCACACTTCAGCATAATGGTAATCTCAGAAATCCACATAACATAAACTCTTTTAAATATCAAATACAGCTGAACAACAAACTTTAGCAGGTGTTTCCCTTTACAAAACAACACATTAAACAGCACTTAATTTTAACATGTACTCTCCTGATCTAACCCTATCCCTCCTAACAAACCATATATCAATGGAAAGATGATTTCAGATGATGCATACATCTCAATTTCAGAAAATGTGCACTTATTACTGGTTTTGTGGTCCATGGTCACATTTTATTTCATAGAATGCATTAAAATTGAGTGCAGATTAAAACGGAGTAAAAAA
The DNA here is from genome assembly GCF_023724105.1 of Carassius gibelio. Classification (NCBI taxonomy): domain Eukaryota; kingdom Metazoa; phylum Chordata; class Actinopteri; order Cypriniformes; family Cyprinidae; genus Carassius; species Carassius gibelio. The sequence continues at coordinate 4,020,347 of NC_068372.1, forward strand.
AAGATTTGTGCTGATTTAGCTTATTTTATTTTCGGTAAACTGAGAAAACAACTAAAATCATTTATGTAATGACATGCATTCACACAAACTGTCCTACATTTCACCCACTTACGTGTTTAGCTGCAATGGATTGATTTTAATTGATTTTAAAGTAAGATTATGAATAAAAGAATTAATTTGGAATCAAAAGGATTCGATTATGAAACTTATGCCTACAAACTGTGGTTTGAAACTTTGGATTGATCAAATTCTTAATAAGACTTAAGAGAAGTGAGTTTACCAAGTTTCACTTCATACACTGCAACACTGTAAACACACACACACACACACACACACACACACACACACACACTTGTGTGCTTAGTGTTTGAGATTTTGTGAGCTCAACAATATTAAATAGGTTTAATCTGAAATCATTTACTGTACCTCATATATTTGTTGATTTATCCATTTATATTTCTGCTTTTCACTGTTATTACAATCCTGCTTTACTGTTGTAGATTACATTTTTTTATTTGTTAATATTTTACAGGTTCATTATGTTTTATTGCAAAAAAAGAAGAAAGAAATAAAGAAAGAAAAAGAAAGAAGAAAGCATGTTCTAATATTTAATTGGACCACCTGTAGCTTGTGCATTTGTTGTGCCATTTTTCTTTATGCAACATCACAACATTTGTTTTTGTTAAAAGTGGCTGTAGTTTTTGGCTGAGATCTTGTGCTGACAATGGGAAAGTCGACTCCAGCACACCCCGCACACTTTCAATAGGGTTAAAATGACTCCTCTTTGCTACCTGAACTACTTTTTCACAAGGTCAATGAATCTTGTCATTGTCCAATCCCAGACTCCTCAGTATTTGCTTATTTAAATCCAAACAGCTACTTTTTTTGGCCGGGCAGTGTATTTGAAACTTGAGTTTGATGGATGTGTTGAATTATGTTGATGAGGTTGATGACACTACACTAGCTTGAGGAATGGCAATCATAAACAGGTCTTTTCCCCTCTAGGTTTTGCTGTGATGACATGAGAAATAAACAAGGATTTAGTTTTAAAGGAGTGAAGCCATTTTCCTAATCTGCAAGCATTAATGCTGTATGATTTTCCAAGAATGGAATTTGGTTACGAATCGTTCTGGCCTTCTTCGCCTCGCTCTCTCTCTCTTTCTCTTTCTTTTTGTTGAACACACTTTCATTTCTTCTATGACAACATGACGTGCTCAACTCAACTCAGTAAAGATTACTGGATTGTGGTCTACCAGAAAATACCAGTTCAGTTTTTATACTCCAAAATGTAACATTTAAATGTGTTACTTGGTGTTTCTTTGTAATTACTTGTGAAATATACAAGCAATTTCTGATTGAAAATAGTGGCAGTGAGCTGTAATTGAAGACGATTAGACTTAATGCAGATAAAGATCGGACAAATAGATATATCTCAACTGGGAAGTTTTGGGTGAAGTAAAATAATTAGTAATTTTTTTGGATCACAAAAGAAGAAATTCTTGCACTTGTCCATTTAGTGAATTGTAACCTTCTTCAATCTTTTTACAAAAAGGAATTAAATGTCATGAAATAATCCCATGCAACATGTGCTGTATTTTATGTGTTCTTTATGCATACGGTAGGGTTAGCCAAGAAACACATAGACAATGTGATCTATTATTAGCATTCATGCATTTGTTTGAGTGCACAGTAGGAAAAGCACACAAGCGAGTCATTTTGAAACATCAAGACAAATAAAATCATGACACAAAACAAGACGCTTTCTATTCTGAGGTTAATATATCCGTTCTGAGACAGTCAGACAGCATTTTATAGCATAGGAAATGTGCAAAGTGCGCTCCCACTATATAATCACTAAAAGCTGTCACTCACTTCAGTTCACTGCGATCTCGTGATGTTTCGTTAATCAGTGAATCTGTCTGCATTGGATAATCAATCTCTCGTTTACATCATATCTACAGGTTGTTATAAGGAGAGGATTCGTCAGCTTGCAGAACTCAGTACTTAACAAAAACTCATCCTGAGCAGTGAGTGAACATTTGACGCTTTCCAGAACACGGAAACACACTGGAGCGTGTGCCAAATATGTTTTGCCAAGATCAGATGGGCCCTTGATTCCCAGAGGCCCTAAGCGGCCGCTTACCTGGCTTATTGGTAAAGTCCGGCCCTAACTGTAATTAAGTCATTTTTTCAGAAATTGTTTTATGAGACATTTTGGAGTAGTTTAAAAAAGTGTACTTTTACTTTCACTCGAGTACATTTAAGTGATGTATCAGTACTTTTACTCTGTTTGTGGTTGTTACATGCTTGTTTTAATTTTATTTTTATCCATCATCTTGATTGGATAGAGAGAGTATTTGGTCTCGTGACTCTCGTCAAATCAAACCGTGCATAGAAAACTTAAAAAAATACCCACTCCCTTTTACTGTAGTACAGAGCAGCTTATTCAAGCGTGTGTTTTCTTTTGAAGAATTTCCCCCAAAATACTTCCGTTAAATGCAAACTTTTCTTTACAAATTGTATTATCAGCATACAAATTTGAGTAAATCTCATATGTGTTTCTAATGGTTTTATGTACTTTCCAGTGTTATAAATATTGATATTGTATGTGCAACAATAGCAACAATATTGTTGGTAAACAATAGTTGTGCAACAACTGGCTCATTGGCCTTACACCAGTGGCCTTTTTTATGATTTAAATGGTGAAGAGTGTACCAAAAATATCTCTTCCATCTTTTCATCACTTTTTATCATAATAGTTTTTCTGTGCTGTTTAGATGTATTTTGATATTCTAGGTATTATCAAATTGCCTGAGTTTTGAGAACGTAGCGGATGTAGAGGAGTATAATGTAAAAGGAGCTCATTCAAATACTGATGTGCTAAACCATTCAGGGCTTTATAAGTAATAAACAATATTTTAAAATCTATACGATGTTTGATAGGGAGCCAGTGCAGTGTGGACAGGACCGGGCTAATATGGTCATACTTCCTGGTTCTAGTAAGAACTCTTGCTGCTGCATTTTGGACTAGCTGTAGTTTGTTTACTAAGCGTGCAGAACAACCACCCAATAAAGCATTACAATAATCTAACCTTGAGGTCATAAATGCATGGATTAGCATTTCTGCATTTGACATTGAGAGCATAGGCCGTAATTTAGATATATTTTTGAGATGGAAAAATGCAGTGTTACAAATGCTAGAAACGTGGCTTTCTAAGGAAAGATTGCGATCAAATAGCACACCCAGGCTCCTAACTGATGACGAAGAATTGAAAAAGCAGCCACAAAATGTGAGACAGTGTTCTAGATTATTACTTGCAGAGGTTTTAGGTTCGATAATTAACGCCTCTGTTTCTTCAGAATTTAGCAATAAGAAATTACTCATCTTCCAGGTTTTTATATCGACTATCCATTCAGTTATTCCAGTTGGTAGGTTTCGCTGGGCCATGAAGAAAAATCATAACCATAACAGTGACCAGGAACACTGTGTTTCCTGATGATATCTCCCATATGTAACATGTAAAGTTTAAAAAGTAAAGGCCCTAGTACTGAGCCTTGAGGTACTCCATACTGAACTTGTGAGTATGCAGAGGATCCATTAATGAGCAAGTGATGCAATGCTAAATTTCTCCAAATCTGAGGAAGAAACAAACTCATCTACTCATCTTGGATGACCTGAGAGTAAGTACATTTTCAGCTCTTTTTCATTTTTGAAACCGTATGAGTCATAAATCAAAGTCAGATTCTTGAAATATTCCTGATCTGAATTCTCCATCCAATTTTCCTGTCCACAGACAGCATTTGTTCAAATGTTAAAACCACAAAACGTTCAATGCTGAATGCTGTGTGTGTGTGTTTGTGTGCGTGTGTGTTTTTCTATAAGCTTGAAGTTCAAGTGCTTACTCATTCTTATAGATTAAGAAACACAGCCCTGTCTTTCTGTTCGAGTAATGACTTTGAGTCATTGCCTCAGATGCATGTGTTCTTCGTCTCTATGCATGTGAAATAGTCAAAGCCTCATTAATGCTATAAAATTGACAGAACAAAAAGGGAGAGATAGGGAGAGAGAGGGAGAGAGAGGGAGAGAGAGGAGTATGTACAGTAATGTACACATGTTGACTTGGCTTTATTGACATTTAGAAGACATGTGCCTCCCCCACCCACAAGCCTGATAACCCGGTTACTAGCCTAGAGTTTTCTCTCAAATGCACATTCACATTTACTGAAAATGATTCATCACTCAACAATTAGTGCCTTTACATTTCTGTAACAACAGCTACTTATCAACAACAAGAGACCACAAAATATCCTCTTGCATTACGACAGCGTGTCTCATGTTTGTATTGACACTTGTGTGCACTCATTAAAATAGAACAGAATAGAATCTAGAAAGGTATTTTTAATCTAGAAAAGGGTAACTGAAATGTGTTTCATGTCATCTAAATGAACTGTTTTCAATTGTTATAAACAGGACTAAATTAACCGCATTACATCAGGTTTCACTAATGAAAGCGATTGTAAGGGTCAAATCTAGTGATAATCCTCTTTTAAAAATCTTTTATCCAAAGTTACTTATATTAATACACTTGATCTGTTATCTCCCCACGCAGCTCCAATTGTTTAATCTGGATCAAATGATAGACATATGAAAAGCCCATATTTTGCCATCCATAATTGGGCAGTCCAAATTATATTTGTGTAGTTTTTCAAAACACATCACAAGACTGAAAACAGAACACAATCATTGCTTGTATTTTATTTTATTCTCAGCAGTCTGACCCATCATGTGACCCACAATTAACAATTAAATCGAAACAAATATAAACACAAATGATGCAACTATTATTTAACTCTTTTTAACTGGTTCATCTCTGATGATTGTGTCATTGTAATTAATATACAGTGATAAATGACATTGTTTTTCTTTGATTATTTTATGGGGCATATTTGTAAATAACTGTACTGAAAGGCTTTATAGATAGACTATCTCTACTTTATCTGCTTCATCACTGTAAATGGCCAAACAAATCGAGTCAATATATAAATGTGAAAATACACTAGAATACTAGAGTTTACCTTCTTAACATTTTTATAACAGTTTGTTCTTGAAATCTTATTTAGTTATATTTGACCATTCTGCATTAATCTTAACATATACACTGTTGTTCAAAGTTTTTGTTGTTGTTTAGAGGTTTTGTGTATGTGTGTGTGTGTGTATGTGTGTGTTTTAAAATGTAGTCTCTTATTAATATGATCAAAAATACAGTGATAAAAAACAGTAACATTGGGACATATTATTAAACATTATAAATGTCTTTACTGTCACTTTAGATCAATCTAATGCATCTTTGTGAAGTACTACATTAAGTAGTATCTAATCTACTACTGTAGATTCAGAGTATCTGATCTAGCATTTGTCATCTGTTATTACATGTAATTCCATGTGTTATACAGGTGTAATAACACAGTCTGATCTAATGTATTACAGTGCGGTCCAGTCATTCCAGCAGAAGAGTCTTGTGGCTTCATCTGCTTTCCAAAACAGGCTGCATCATTCTGTAACCAACTCGTAATTTCTGATAAGTGTATTTATAGGTATGAATGAAGATCCATCATCAGGTTATTCCCCACGGCCCAGAGTCAACCTCCATCCGCAGGCAGACTGGCACTTCAGAGAGCACCCATAGGCCCGAGAGAACCGCAGAGATGCTTCCTTTCATTCAGCAAAGCCTCGCAAACTCAAAGGGACAAACAAGCGATTGATAAACAGGGCCGGACCTCTTTGAAATGGTAGACGAAGCCCGTGAGCGGGAAGAGGTGCACAACCGCCTGCGCGCGGGTGCTTTCCCCCGACAGGAAGCCGAGGTGACGGGTACAATCTTTCCGTGAGCTTTCTCTCGCACACACACACACACACTCAGTGTTTTGGGTAGACCTGGAGGGAAAGTGTCGTCCGTCTCTGCCGATGTAAACAAACGATGTTATCGTCATCTTCAAGGAAATGAAATCTGCCAGAATGCGTGGGACAACGCTGGGATATTGATTTCCACTCCATTATTAAGACTACTTAGTCATTTTCCAGTTTTTCAACCACAAGTGTTACAAGCGGATGTAAACATGATGAGCGCATACGTTTGTAGCATATCACTGAAGGAAAACAAGCGAGGCTTTAGAAGAAATATCCATTGAATCATTTTATATGAAATATGATGAGAAGTCATTGATGAATTAAGATTACAATATTTGTGTGCGTTCTACAGTCGTGATATTCTTAACGAGAAAAATACACACACATTTATATTAATGCAGTAGTTAATCAATTTCACACCTGTTAACACGTTTTCGAGCATGAAAATGAAATTTCCAACTTAAACCATCGTAAAACTTAAGTGGAAGACACGTGGCAGATTATAAGTGAAAAAAAAAAAAGCTATACATGTTTTTGTAACACGTCGATGCAAGGAAGAGGAGAAGCAGCATCCAGAGCGAATTTTACTACTAATAAAAGGAAATCCACAGAATAAGAACAAGGCCAAAGAACAACACGCTTTACAAAGACAACGACTGACTGAAACACTGGGCTGTTTATACAGAGATGCTAACAGGCTAACAGGCTAACAGGCTAACAAGCTAACAAGACACACCTGGGAAAGGAATCCAGACAGCCAATGAAACACCAGGACTACAAGTAGACTACACATGACACTCTAGACAGGAAGTGGACCTTTTCAGAAAACAGTTCAGGGTTAGTCTCTGGGATAGGAAACACAGAGAGTTCACAAACGATTAAAAACGACTGATCGACACCAGAGGGTTCAAATCCATCTGGCTCATAGGACTCACACACTCGAGGCCTATTTGTGTAAGAATTCAAATATAGTAGTATGTTCACTTATAGTGTTCAGCGATGCTGTAAAAACAGAAACATTTAGAAAACTTGAGAATGAAAATATTCAGCTGTCATTTAGAAACCAGCAGTAGCTCGAGACGGAGATGTGGGTCTTTAGGAAGTGACTCATTTGGGACAGAACCCAGGGATAAAATCAGTCTAAAGGTCATGACCTACAGATGAAAGTATTGAATCATCAGCATTATATGTTTTCTCTCAAGAGAAGCTGCTCGGTTCATTGTCATAATGTGAAATAACACAGGATGCCTCTGATCACTGACAAGAAACTGCAAATCTGTTTTAATCCCCGAAACGATTTTAAATAACTATTTCCATGTGTAATATCTATCAGAGTGAGTAAAATCTATCGGAGATGAAATATTGTAGAGAGAATGGAATATTATTTTCTTTTAAATTGCACTCCAGTCATATTTGTTATAATGTTCACTCCATATTCAACAGATATTACAAAAATATGGCAATATTTACATTTTAATTTTGAGGAAAGAATTAGCAAATTAAATAATTATTAAATTAATAACTCAATGTGTGAAATCTGCAAAGGAAACCACTGCTAGAGAAAACAAGCATTTCTACAATAGGATTTGTGAATCAAAACTTATTTCTATAGCATTTCTACAGATATCAACAGTTCTCTAAACAGAAAAGATCATTTTTTCTAAGCAAGCGTTTCACTGCTCACCTAGAATGAACACTTGCATTTCAAAGACACAAAACTTCTGCTTTTGTTTGAAACACACACACACACACACACACACACACACACCGCTGGAACAGAAAGAGTAAATCACTTCAGTCGAGGGGGTTGTGCAGTTCCTTTAAATCGTGCACATGTACAGTAAACTGTAGTGTCACAAAGGCAATAATACACCCTCACATGCTGAGCTAAAATTATATGAGTATGGTGCACACTGTCTCTGGGAAATCAAGAAGAAATCCCCCGGGTTAATATCGACCAGCGCTGGTTTGGAGGTGAGACAGGGGACTGAGATCGTGTGTGTGTTATTGTGTGTAAAGTGAGTGTGGGGGCAGACTGGAGAAAGAGGGGGTGTGTGTATGTGTCTTCAGTCAACCTTGAAGCATTCTGACACATCACATCAGAGAAACACATCCAGCCGTATCTGTCTGTGAAAACATGCTAAACACAGATATTATTTTGTTTAGATGAGTGTGTGTCTTCATCAGGTTTGGAGAAATATAGTGTCTCATCAGTGGATGCTCTGCAGTGAATGGGTGCCGTCAGAATGAGAGTCTGATAAAAACATCCCAATAATCCACAGCACTCCAGTCCATCAGTGAACATCTGGAGAAGACAAAACCTGAAACACATCCAGCATTAAGATGATTTTAACTCAAACACATAGAGTCTATAATCCATAATAACACTTCCTCCAGTGAAAAAGTGTTCTGGTCTGAATCAGGAGAGAAATCTGCACAGATCAAGCAGTGCTTAAACAGATCTGAACTAATCTGTGAGAGACAACAGCAGATGAAGCACTTTTTCACTGAAGGAAGTGTTATTATGATTATAGACTTGAACGCAGTTTATTGTGATGTTTTTATCAGACTCTCATTCTGACGGCACCCATTCACTGCAGAGCATCCATTGATGACACACTGATGCAGTGCTACATTTCTACAAACCTGATGAAGACACAAACTCATCTAAACGAAATAATATTTTCTTCAGACAATGTAAACATCAAATTGCGTTATTTGACCTGTTCAATGTACTTCAGTGCATGACTTGATTTTAATTCTACATTGTGGAATTGGGAAAGCGAACAATTTTTAGAAATAGACATTTGCAGATAAACAGGGCCGCAGGTCGAGTGCAGGCGTTCGGACTGATTTCCATCAGGTTTTGTTTCCCATAGAACAGGAGCCGCAAACTGTCCCGCTTCTTATTTTTGGAGGTAAAAATAGCAGGAGGCAGAAGTGTGGACAGGAACCTCCTGAAAGGAGTGTCACTTTCGCTGCGATCACGTCTCACCTGGTAAGCAGAAGTGCTACCTGAGGAGAACCAAGAGCGTTTGAAAACTGAGCTTACTTTCAGCTGATCACACATTAATTACAGCGAGCGGTCAGATACGAACAGTGTATTCTGTGTCAGAAGTGTCCTCAAATAATGTCCATATCAATATTTGACTTGTTTTCATAAAACAGCTCTGATCTGAACTTCAAAATCACTTTTTCTTTTTATGAACAAGTGTTGAAAGCTGTCCTGAGGTGCAGATAAACTCCCAAGCCTGTTGAGAAAACTCAGTTCATTCAGATTTCACTTATATTGTACAAGTATGCTTTCAATCTGTCATAAATTTAGACCAAACATCTAATGTGTGTGTATATATATATATATGTATAGTTAATACGAGCTAGTGGGTGAATCTGAATGTTATGCATACTGAATAAAAAAATAAATAAACAAAATACAACAATTTAAATAAAGATTATTCAGTAAATATGCCTACTTATGTACTTAGATCTAAGATGAAATGAGATTCTCAACAATATTTTTGTTTTCAGTATGCACTTAATTAATGTAAGAATTCAGAATAAGAACAAGCACATATTGCTTTATGTCTAGTGACTCGTGTATCACCTCGATGAGGATGAGGATGAGGATGAGTGTGAATCAGTGTTTTCTGCTGCCCTCTTCTGGTCACTTCAGAAACAGCTCTTCAGGAATGACCGCTCGACTGTGAACGCGTCTTCATGTCAGCCTTCTTTTCCTCTTTAGCAATGTTTTGACACAGAATAAAGACTAAACATTATATTTCGGTTGTATTAAATGAATAATGTTGCACGTGAGCATCATTAATAATCAGCTTCGTCTTTTATGGTACACTGTAGTACTGTGAGAGTAGCTATTTATAACACAAGAGTCAGTTCCCGACACAAGATCAGGTTTTAAAATGCGTTATCATTAATTTGACATCCAGCAGTACAGTGATGCATTTGATTTCATGCTTTATCTGCTGCTGGAGTCACTGGAAACAGAAGTAGTTTACTTCACAGCTAAACCGCCAAAACAAACTAACAAAAGATGTGAAATAAGCGGACTCTTTTTAGATTAAGTGTCTTTAACTACTGTGACGAAACAATTAAATTAATCATTTGACACAGTCCACTTATAAAAAAAGAAAGAGAGAGAGAGAGAAAAAAAACATGCATTTGATTGCATCTGCAATTATTTTCTGTAGTTACATTATTAACACTTAATCTTCCCACATCAAACCTGTCTCTATTTACCCATAAGTGATAAGAAAAGGTGTTCTGTAATACAGTAAGTGCATTCGACCTGACGATATTTTTTTTTTTTTTTTTTTTTTGCCCCAATACATTTGTAATTTTAAATATTTAATATAACTCATTTAGACACCTAATATAAAGAGGGACCAATTAAGTTTCCTTCCTCTTACAAATTTATCAAATATATTTTCTCTGTTCAGTCTTTCAAAATAAACACAGCTTTCGATTTCATTGAGCGAGATTTTCATAGTAAATAAGGACCAAATGTATACACATGTGCTTATAAATTTGCTTAGACATTCGAATACTGTAGAAGTTTTTTCCAAATTTTTTTTATTGTAGGCTAGTCTGCATGATGAATTCATGTCTGATTAAATAAAACATATTAGATAAAGTACAATCTGTTTATTTGGTACACATACTGTATTTAGGTGACCTGCAAAAATAAGTGAAGCAGTATTTCATGGAGGAATCATAATCTAGTAACAAATGCAAACCCGTGCATGCAAATAAAATCCAGCGCGCAGCAATCGATATTCTTCAGGTTGAGTGTGTGTGTGTGTGTGTGTGTGTGTGTGTGTGTGTGAGGCTGGCACCGCTCGAGCTGGGTGGTTTGTGTGTGTTTTCAGATGACAGCTCTATGGGTGGTCCCAGCGGCGCGAAAGCCCCCAGCAAATGAAGCAACATTGTACACTCTCTCCTGCTTTAAAAGCCGACAGCTGCTCGTGCGCCTCAGATGTTTAACTTTTAGGTTAAGTAAATCAAACACCGAGATCAAGGCGAATGAATGGATACATCATCTATGAACGAGATCAGATCAGTGAAGTGAAGTCAGCATCACATGAAGGAAAGAGCTGAGCGAGATAAAGCTCGGAGAAAGCCGATGGTGTGTGGCTCGGTGCATTCTGGGACGGAGGTGGCAGAGATCTGTCACTCAGAGGGACTGGCACGGGTCCAGGACATTTTCAATTTCAGGAACTCGAGGTACAACAATAAACAAGGCCCCTTCATTCTGGGATCCCTGATGGGAGATAAAAAAGGGAAGGCATGAACATAGACAGAACAAGCAGAACATGCAGCCTCCCGCCGTCTCTTTCTCTTCCTCTGCCGCTTTTCCGCTTCTCTCGCTCGCGAGACACACACACACACGCACTTACTCACGCACACACACACACACACACACACACGCACACGTCGATGAAGAGTAAACAAAAATTATGCTCTTAGATTTTCAAATACATTTTTATCAGTTTTCTATTTATTAAACTAAAATATGTTATTCCACTGGAAGATTGTGTTTTTTTTTTTTGCTTTTAGAAATATAGGCATATATATATATATATATTAGCCGGTCCTTTAAAAATATTTCTAAACTAATTATGCCTTGATAAAGTGTTTCCAAGTCACGCTAGACCAATCACATTTATTTAAAACTTGACATCATTGAAGTTTTCAGACGACTTCTAACAATCATTTAACATTTCTAAGTTTTAGACCTATTTATTTATTATTATTTTCATTGTCAGCGTCACATATTTACTCTGAATCATTAAAGAGACAGGACAAGAGTTGTTTCAGTCTTAGTGTTGATTCTAACAGAGAGACCAGCAGCCGAAAACTCACAATATCTCAACATATACACTTGGATTCATTTACTTTGAGAAAATGCATTAAAAAACAACAATAACAACAACAAAAAAATGCTATTCTCTTCATGACATTAATTATATTATAGGCTGTTTAAAATCTTATAAAAAGTTAATTTTGTAATCACTTTTCAAAAATGAAAAAGGCTGTTTCATAGCATTTTTTCATGAAAACTCTTCTTTTTTTCGTTTGTCCCTTTTAGATTTCTTGAGAAAAAAAAAAAAAAGAAAAAAAAACCTGTTTTGGTGAAACTTGGAATAGTCAAATTTATGCTGCAGTTGTAACACATATACTAAGTGTGCCACAGAAATAAACCCACTAAAAATGTTATATCTAACCCACATTAAACATTAAAATATCATAAACCTTTCCATTCCCGCTTCATAACACAACACACATATAAATAGGTTCTGTGGCAGGAAAGGGTTGTGTGATGCAACCAGCAATTTCCATCAACTGGGTTCAAAACAAGGTCTGAAACTCTTCGAAAATAAACACTCTCAGGACGTGAAATGGTGAGTAGTATTATTATTTCATACTCATTTTAACTTTTTTTTTTTTTGCAACCATAGCCTTTTATTTCACAGCGGTAAAACATTAAACAAGCAAAATAAATCAGCAAATATATGAATTCTGCGAAATGCAATATTATGAATAATGGCATATTCTATATTTGTCTCTGAAAAATAACAAACAAAACTCCTGTTTTCATTTCACGTCATTGCCTCTAATGGTTTTTGGAAATAACAACAGACAAATGTACTCTTTTTGTGAAATTTTCAATTATTAAAAAAAAAAACCCTACATCTACAATGATCACCATGATTTAAAAAATGAAGATGTTGTTTCTCTGTTCAGTGACGTCTGAAATGCTTTTTCACATTTTCTTCATGAACTGTTTTAATAGGACTTAAAATTTACACACCAGTCCATCCTCTGCAGGCGCAAGCACACACACTCTCTCTCTCTCACACACACACACACACACACACACACGAGCGCAGAGGTCTGTTCTTCATCAGCGTAGGCCAGCACCAGCTGGAAGCTCTCTCACTGTCTATAATCCATTATCGGAGCAAATGGATGTTCTCCCAAAGAGATCCTTCAGAGCTAAACATGGACAAAAGAGTCGACCCAATCCCTCCAACAGTGACTCAGCAGCACAGAAACAAACCTCACATTGTTTCAGAGCCCAACGCGCGGCGTTCAGGAGGCTTCGAGATCACATTTAGCAGCAAATGAAGATTTTACAGACTGGACAAGTTGAGAGATCTTTTGGTGAAGATCCTACAAACATCTAATCACTCTCTGTAGGTCTGTGAAGGTTTGCGCTAGACCTCCCTGAAGAGAACCAGGAGATATCATCTGTTTTAGTTCAGTTTAGCTTAGTCCTGCTGTCAGGTTTGTGTTTATTAATTATAGGGTGAATTCAGGTAAGTTGGGACATTTTAGATTACTGGGAAAAATGTTCCAGTTACCCTGAATTAACCCTAGGATTTATCAGCAGTCCAAAGACACGGTTTCAATTCGGGAAAAGTCACTGACATTGCTCAAAAAATACATGCTACATTTATTATTTTCCTATTGTAGCAAATGCATTAATTGTACGTTTTTTTTGGGAAGCAAATTGATGAAGCAATAGTGCTGTGTTCACATATTTATATTTTATTTTCCAAACAGAAGGTGTATCTCATTAGTGTTGATAATTTTAAATATTTTAATTTTATGTACAGTAACATGGAATGCTACCGAAGTCATAAGTGCAACTTTTGTATCTAGTGATTTTTTCCCGTTCAGACTCTTTAATAAACTTTTACCCTCTTGTCGACACCTAAAAAAAAAAAAAAAGAAGAAACAAAGAAAACACTGGGGTCAATCGCCCAGCGTGACCTTTGCTTGTCCTTTCATGACCTCGGTGTTTGTCAGTCTGTATCGTGAGCCGAGCTGAGACCGTCAGCTCTTTCTGAGGTCACACATGAGATTTATGACCTCCGGATCTGTTGTGTCACGGCAGAGTCATGGCTTTTCTCTTACTCATTCCTTGCATTAGCTCAAATGATTGATTTGAGATTATTTTAGAGTATGTTTTTGGTCTCATGCATTCATTTGTGCTTCAAAAAGACACAGATAAATAGTCTCAGTTAAACTGATAATAATTTTAAGGTTTGTTTTGTCTTCTTTATTTCGCCAGCAGACATGTCCTCGAGTGAATCATCCCAAAACTGCGGTGAAGTGAGTGATTGCAACATGACAAGCGCTCTGAGATCCCAGCAGAATCAGATCCCATCAGCCCGATACAAACGCAGGAACCCACGCACATCCCAAAGACGCATTGTTCTTTCAGAAAGCACAGAGCAAAATGAAATGGTGGCGATAACACTATTTGTATACTTGTGTTTATTTGAACGACGAAAACAATGAGTCTGTGTCCGCATCAGGAAAGCAATAACTGGTGTACGATTGTAATAAAATTGTAAGAATGGTGATTGTAAGCAACTGATTGGCACGGGCTATCTGCATAAACAGATCGGGGAGATAGAGAAATTATTTGGACTACCTGCTAGAGGTGTGTGTGTGTGTGTGTGTGTGTGTGTGTGTGTGTTATGAATCTGTGAGAACTCAGCAGAGGATGCGTTCTCTCCAAACACTGCTGCTTCTGGAGACGAGCCCGAGATTCAGACGGGGAAGCTGTCTGCTTTCCTGAGGTTTATATTATTGCATCACGCCGTCTAGAACCTCAACAAAATATAATAAACCATTTTTCTTAAGTCATTAATTCTTATCCTAAATCGCTCCAGTGCGATCTGGTGTTTTCTAGTTTTCTGAACACAAGGTTTTTTTGTGTGCTTTGTGTCACTCTAATGTTTCTGTAGGTAGCCTGATGATACCATCTCAAAACAAGAAGCCAATCTAGCCAGTCTGCTGTATATTTTCATAGCATTTATAACCTGAAGGAAAGCTGCCTCTTGTGATCCTAGGGTTAAAGAGAGAGAGAGAGAGAGAGAGAGAGAGAGAGAGGGTAAACAGAATTAAAAGCACTCCAACTTTTTAAAGGGCCTTTATTTGTGTTTTATATGAGCTGTGTTAATTTGAGAGCTTTGCCGATGGATTGCAGCTTTACGATGTCGGTCTCTAGAGCACTTAGCTGCTTTGTCACAGTGATCCTTTTTTCTAGTCTATATATAACAGTGGGGCATGTTGTCACACAATAATCAGTATCCACCTTATTTATAACATAATCTTGAACTTTTGCTTCCAGTTTTACCTGAACAAAAACAGTCTGATATGCTGCTCGATATCACAAACTGGTATTTGTTATCATATTATCACAAATAATTCACTGTACATTATTTTATTATTTAGCTATAGAGACTAATTAAATAATTGCATTGACACACTGTTTTCCTATTTTGATACTGTGAAGCTGCTTCGACAGTCTGTATTGTTAAAAGCACTACAGCATATAAATAAAGGTGACTTGACTAATGATTCGGGAGTGTTGCACAGTCACAGAAAATATTAAGCTAATTAATATACTAATTCTGCATTGCAAAATAACATGTAACTTGACAATTATATACAATATTGTCCTGACACTACCTCATAGCTGCTGTCTCTTGGTGAAATCCATGTCAGTGAGTTTGTTTGAGAGGTTTCACAGGGTAGTTGTAGTTTGGCTCAGGGGTCCTGCAGTAGGGGGCAGTGTTTGGGTGGGATGGGCTCTTCTCCAGCGGGAGTCCATGTTTACTTGCACTCTGATCTCTGTTAATGACCCGTGACTCAGCTCTTCTGACATCACTCATCTCATCTCAGCTCTGTCTTGTGCTCAGATGAGATTCGGAGATATGGGAGATATCTGCCAGATATGTGGATCTGTGCTTCCCAGTTGATTTTTTTTGGGTAATTTTTACTTTTCAGATTTTTAGCCCATGTGATTAGATTTATTTATAATTACTGATAGATATGACTATATATATATATATATATATATATATATATAACAGCAGTCATCTCACAAAACAAATATTCAGTGTCAGGAGATTCTGCTATCTGTATAATCTAAGGGTCAGATTTTTTTCTGCTCATGTCAGTGATAACAGGATTTATTATTGCTTGGCTGTGTATAAATAATATAAACATGTCAGATAAAATATCCCATGAGTGAAAATCTACTGGCAGAATAAAAAACAAAACAAAACAAAACAAAACAACAATATACAGTGGGGATCGAAAGTTTGGGCACCCCTTGCAGAATCTGTGAAAAGGCAAGTAATGAGAGATCATACTAAATGCATGTTATATTTTATTTAGTACTGTCCTGAGTACGATATTGTACATAAAAGATATTAACATTTAGTCCACAAGACAAAAAAAATGCTGAAATTATAAAAAAAAAAAAACTCAAAAGTTTGGGAACCCTTGGTTCTTAGTACTGTGTTCTGTTACCTGATGATCCTCGACTGTCTTTCTGTTTTGTGATGGTTGTGCATGAGTCCCTTGTTTGTTCTGAACAGTTAAACTGAGCAGCGTTCTTCAGAAAAATCTTTAAGCTCCTGCAGATTCTTCAGTTTTCCAGCATCTTTACATATTTGAACCCTTTCCAGCAGTGACTTTATGATTCTGAGATGCATCTTTTCAGACTGAGGACATTTGAGGGACTCAAACACAACTATTTAAAAAGATTCAAACATTCACTGATGCTCCAGAAGGAAATGAGATGCATTAAGAGCAGAACATGATGAAGATGGCCAAATTTGTCTTATTTTGTTGAAATATATATTTTTTTCCATTTAGTTCTGCCCTTCGTAAGCAACAGAAGATAGTTGTATGTTTCCCGGTACACAAATTAAGTACAATTTACCTTGCTCTTCAAATTCTGAAAGTTTTCACCCCCAGCTCTTAATGCATCTTGTTTCCTTCTGGAGCATCAGTGAATGTTTGAATCTTTTTAAATAGTTGTGTTTGAGTCCCTCAAATGTCCTCAGTGTGATAAGATGCATCTCAAAATTTCAGCAATTTTTTTGTCTTGTGGACTAAATGTTAGAACTAAAATCTTTTATGTACAATATCTTACTCAGGACAGTACTAAATAAAAATAACCTGCATTTAGTATGATCTCTCTTATTTTTTGAAAATTACTCATATTTTGCCCAAACTTTTTTAGTTTGTAGTTACCATGGTTTAACTTTTGTAACCGTGTTTTTTGTTCACTTTGAGTCGTTCACTTTCTGCAGTAGCCGGAATGGTTTTACAGTGACGGTAAGGAATTCCCCTCCGAGGGCTCCTCCTTCTGCCCAGGGAACAGGCTGGACCCTCTTGTGGAGTACCACTTGTATCCTTCAGTGCTCCCCCTTATGGTCAGCTGTCGATCACTCCATTGGAGGGTGAGCAAGACCTTTCTGCAAATGATAATCGGATGATCATCATCCAATCAGAGTCTATAAATCTCCAGTGGAGCAGTCAGTTGTGATGCAATTGTGTCCCAATTCTCCTGCCACCAGGCCATGGCACTGAAGGACCTGCACGAGGGTGTGCACGACTCAGAAGCTCTTAAAGAGCTTCGCACCACTACTGATCTTGTGCTACGGGCGACGGTCCACTAGGGTGGTCCAGGAATGCCATCTCTGGCTGTGTTTGCCGACATGAGGTAGACCGATCAGATGCAGTTCCTAAATCCCCCGGAGAAGGGACGTATATATATATACTGTCAGTGGTACCCAAAACCTCAACGAAAGAGCAGTTTCTTCTATCTCTGGGTCAGTGGAGTTGTGGACGGGCCAGTCTTAGATCACACTCATCCTCCTCTCTTGCCAGTGAGGAGTTGCTGGGCCGTTTGAGAGTACATTCAAAGGCACTACTCATGCATCCTCTGCCCTTTTATTGGACTTACACAGGTAAGTGTTGCACACATTCTAACCCTGCTTTGAAATGACAACAAAATGCCCGGGCCATGTCCCTGTGTACCACCTTGCTGCACCACCACGTGTGCGTCGTTGGTTCCATTTGTGTCACTTATATCTGGGAGCTTGGATAGCACTCCCCAGTCCGTCTCGTTGGCTCCTTCAAACCATCAGATTTGGCTATGCAATTCAGTTTAAGTTCAGGGTCATCCACTTCAATTCAGTGAAGGCAGCAGATGCCCCTATCTTGTGTGCAGATATTGCAGTCCTACTGGTGAAGGATGCTATAGAACCACTCACTCCAGTCGGTATAAAGATGGGGTTTTACAGCCCTTACTTTATAGTACCCAAGAAAACCGGGCGTCTTGAACCGGGTGCTTTAAAGGGACGCACATATCAGTACAAGGTCCTGCCCTTTGGGCTGTCCCTGTCACCCCGTGTCTTCACGAGAGGTGCAGAAGCAGCCCTTGTTGCCCTGAGAGAACAGGGCATTCTCATTCTCAACTTTTCAACTCTCAACTCTCAACTCAATCTCGAAGACTGGCTCATACTAGCTCAGTCTCAGGATCAATTGTGCAAACACAGGGTCTTGGTGCTCTTGCACCTCAGCCAGTTGTCCGGTTGGGTTGACTGGGAAAAGAGCAACTCTCCCCAAAGCAGAGGATCTCCTTTCTCAGTATGGAGTTGAATTTGGTCAAAAAGACAGCATGCAGGATTGTGCTCAGTCGTTGCTGAACTGCCTGAATGTGTTCAAGAGCAGGACCGTGGTCCCACTGAAACAATTTCAGAGGCTCCTGGGGCATATGGCAGCAGCAGCAGTCACTCCGCTGGACCTGCATCATATGAGACTGCTTCGACACTGGCTCCATGGCCGAGTCCCGAGGTGGGTGTTGCGGCACTCAACTGGTCCAAGTCACACCAAACCTTAACCCCGTGCACCACACCTTGCATTTCTCTAGGCAGGAGTACCCATAGAACTGGTCTCCAGGCATACTGTGGTTCACATGGATTCCTCCACCAATGGCTGGGGGGCCATGTTCGACGGGCTTGTACTCTCTGGGTGTTTGGATGGGTCCCCTCAACTGCATTGGCACATAAATTGCCTAGAGTTGCTGGCAGTACGCCTTGCCTTTATCCATCTCAAAGGGCACCTATGAGGCAAGCAGGTACTAGTCTGCATGGACAACACTGTGACTATTGCGTACATCAACCAACAAGGTTGTCTATGCTCCTGTTGCATGTCACAACCTCCTCTTCTGGAGTCAGAAGCATCTGATGTCACTTCTGAGCTTGCACAGACAGGCAGCTGACAAGCTGTCACGAGCTGTGTCCAGATGATTTGAAGACGTTTTGGAGCTGCTCAGGTAGATCTGTTTGTGTCTCAACAGACTTCTCACTGCCAGTTTGACACTCAGCGCAGATGCATGGGCACACAGTTGGCCGACGGGCCTTCACAAATATACATTTCTCTCAGGGAGCCTTCTCGCACAGACACTGTACAAGATCAGGGAGGACGAGGAGCAGGTCCTGCTCGTGG
Organism: Carassius gibelio; assembly: GCF_023724105.1. NCBI lineage: Eukaryota > Metazoa > Chordata > Actinopteri > Cypriniformes > Cyprinidae > Carassius > Carassius gibelio. Next base: position 4,039,593 of record NC_068372.1, read on the forward strand.
TGCCTTGTTGGCTCACTCTGACCTGGTACCCAGAACTGATGCTCCTCATGACAGCCCCTCCTTGCAAGATTTCTCTGAGGAAGGATCTACTGACTCGGACACGGGGCACCCTGTGGCACCAGACCTCTGGAAACTTAATGCCTGGTCCCTGGATGGGATGTGGAGATTCTAGGTGACCTACCCCAGGAGGTAGTTGACACCATCACATCGGCGAGAGCACTGTCTACGAGACACGTTTGCACCTTGAAGTGAAACCTGTTCATCCAATGGTGCTTTTCTCACTGAGAAGGCCCCTAAAGATGCCCGATCAGAGTCGTGCTGTCCTGTATGAAGCAGGGGTTGGAGCGAAGGCTGTCTCCCTCCAACCTTAAAATGCCTGCCCTTTCTGTTGCGAGCCCTGGCCTACACCAAAAAAAGGGGCACTGTTACAGGACACTGTAAGGGGCAGCATCCATGGCACTTTGGTAGAGAGTCCCATTTTCACTGGCATGACGTCGAAAGTGACCGACTGAAAGGGAACGTCTTGATTAGAAATGGTAACCTTCGTTCCCTGAAGGAGGGAAAGGAGACGTCACTTCACTTCGCCACGGCTGCTGTACCACCACTGAACGGCCGGGTCACTCGCTCGGCTCCTAAGCGAAAACCTGGTATGCTTTGCACATGCTACCTTTTATGTTCATGCTGTGATCAGTGGCAGCTGGCTGTAATCAGTGCATGCCAACGTGCATTGGCTCATTTAGTTTACACTCGAAGTAGATTGGTCTCTCTAGCAAGATTCCCAATTCGTCTGTCACCGACGTGACATCACTGTTCCTTCCTTCATGGAACGAGGGTAACAATAAGTAACCTAGACATTTTTATTTGTGGTAAAACCATAGCTAATTTGTGCTTACCATGGTTTAACTATTGTAACCATGTTTCGATTTTGGTTTTATTTGTGGTAAAACCATGGTGAATTTTTTGTGGTTACCATGGTTTAACTATTGTGACCATGTTTTTTTTATTGGTTTTGTTTTTTTGTGGTAAAACCATGGTTAATTTTTGTGGTTATCATAGTTTAACTATTGTAACCATGTTTTTCTTTTATTTTGGTAAAACCATGTTTTTTGGTTTTATTTGTGGTAAAACCAGGGTTAATTTTTATAAAGGACATACTCTCATCACTCCAGAAAGTCTTTCTCCACAGCACATTTCAGTGAATGGCCTGTATATTTGTTCTAGATTCACAAGTCAAATGTAAGCATTCACACGTGACCCCGAGGGCAGAATGTGGAGGGTAAAGGGCCAGGAGGTGCCGGACGAGGTGAAACAAACCATCAGTCAGCAAACAGCGTCTGGACGTCCCGCATCTGAACGACTGGAAAAAGAAAGCACCACTTTCGCTTAAGGCCCAGTAATCTCAGACAACTAAATTGTTAGACTCTTGACTTGACAATGAAGCAGCACATAAACTAATCATTCAGCATGCAATCCTGTTCATTTAGTGTGTGCATGTGTAGGCGTGTGTGTATTTATCCAGTTTACCACTCGCATGTCACGTGAAACAAAGCAAAACTGAAAACGCTGTCTCTTACAATTTTAAATTGACACTAAATATAGACGCCACCAAACGCTCTGATCATTATTTAGATACAACGCTTTTAAGGAATCAAATGACAGAATACATTTTCATAATCATGCTGGTAATTTCATGAATCCAGACTGTAACTGATGGAAAATGTTCCATCTACTTCAATTTAAAATGCAAAAAAGTTTTTAAACATAATTTAAACTCACTTTTAAAATATTGTCACACATTTTCCCAATCCAATGCTTGTAATTTCATTTCAATTTAAGCTGTAACTTACATACAAATATTCTCACAAACCCAGTAGTGCTTGTCATTGCTGAAGAAAAGCAGGAACGATATCAGAAATAAACTGCTGCAATATGAAAATATTCCTCATCAGTATTTTTAGCTCTGTGACTGAACTATGCTCACAAATATGCAACCAAGACAAGTACGAGTCAAAGAATAAAACAGTTATCCGTGGCTGATATTGCAGAATGATTCTTAAACTCTGCTATTTCCATAAACACAGCTGTTTGCTAATTAACATAAAACACAATCATATCCATAGAAGAACAAAACTAAAATGAAACTATAAAAGTGTTCTTTTGAAACACCTTGTGAGCAAATGAATAAGTCGTGTTGTTCGTGCTTTCTCATGAGAAATCCATTAGACGCTCTTTGAACTGTAATTCATTTAATGTACATCTCAACAAAATGCAGTTCACTCAGTGCTTTATGTAAACACACATTCATGGAAAACACCAGTGCGGGAGCGCGTAATGAAACGTGCCCTCTGCAGCGAGTGTGCGCGGGCTTGTGTTGCGTGCGAGGGGCCGGGGCCGACCCAGACTCTGTGTGGTCTGACTGTGTGGTCTCCAGCTGACAGACTGAGAGAATGAGAGAAGTCAAGGGAGAGAGAGAGAGAGAGTGTTTACTTTAAGGAGGCCCGAATCTGACATCCTACAGCCGCTCCTGAGAGCCCAGATAGAGCGAGAGCGGCCTCATACATCACACACACACACACACACACACACACAACCGTGTGTAAACAAATACCTGCACAGAGGCACAAGGAAATACACTCATTCACTTAGCAAGCGTTTAATACTCTCTTGCAAATGCAAATACGTGAATAATATATTTATACACTTATATGTAACAACTTAAGGTTTACTCTATTGCTTTATTTTGAACGTTCTTTAATTTGCAACTGAATGTCATCTAGTATTAGTAGACTATTAGGTTATGGTTAGAAGAATAAGTTAACATGTTAACATAAGTTAACATCTAAAATTAAATATGAAGCTAAGTGTTAGCATCTTAAACTCATTTGCTGAATTAAGTTTTTAAGAAGAATCAAACTTGCTGTACAAAATACAACTCATTTTTTAAATCTTGTCAAGTTGAATCTTGTATAACTAAAAAAAATTGAGCTAAAATTGAACAAATGTAATTGTAAATGGTTCAATATGTTGCCAAAACTTGATTATACAATATATATACACACACTTTTTTGCACACTTGACATACCGCTTAAATACTGTTAAATCAGTAACTTACATTAAAATTGAAATTGCTATATTTTTCATGTTTTGAAAGTGTATGAGAAGCCCCCATGCATAAAAGTATTCAATATAGAAGTATATGTTAAACTTACAAACTAAAATGTTGTTTACTTTTTACGTTTTATGTTTTGTATGATGTTTCTCATTTTTTAAGTTTGTTAATTTGCTAAATGTAAAGCACTTTGTGATTCTTTCTGTGATAGGTGCTATATAAATAAAGTTTACTTACTTACCTTTAATACCTAAGCACATTAAAAATCAAGAACGTTTGAGTAAAATTGAAAAGGAGTACTTTGCCGTGAAAGGAGAAATTATTTATTAAGGTGTCTGTACTTTCACTCAAGTATTTGATTTTTGTACTTCATCCTCGACTGTAAATGACAAAACTCTGAAAATACTATAATGCACTATTTGTTAACACGGTGGAAAGTTGTTTCTTTTGGTGCTGAACATTATGATAATCCTCTGTCTACTGTTTGTATTTTTATCCTGTTTGGTAATATGTGTACTGTATTTTAATGTATGCATATTACAGTGGGTCTTCTGCAGTGAGTAATGCATGCATTATTCTGTGCCAGTGAATAACAGAGATGGCGTTTCTTACGAATCCTCATTAGCCAGCCTGGGCTTCTCTGTGGGCTTCAGGCGGTGCTCATGCATCTGTATGGTGTTTATATTTCTGCAGAAGTGTTAGTCAAGCTGTTTGGAGCAACTGACCATCCAATCACAACATTCAAAAGACTTCTTCAGATTTGGGCTATAAGTGCGTTCAGACCCACTGACCGTCCGGTGATTGAACAAAACATGCTGTGGACAGTTGCAAAAATAGAGCAAAATGTCTCATAAGAACATTTAAATTCCCATTACTTGCATATAAATGCTATAACTGCTTTATTGATGCAATTCTATGGTAATGATATTAATACATTGCATTGTAAAGATATATAAATAATCAGATAAGGAATCGTAATGCGATACAAATATACAGTTATGAATCTGAAAATATCATTTTAAATCTGAAACACGTTGCTCTAAATCATGTGTACACAAATAGAAATATATACACATCATGGGAAATATAACTTTACTAAATGACAGACACTAGTTTTCTGTATTTTACAGTGATGGCAAGCTTACAAAATATGATACCATGCTTCATAATCTCTCGTTTGGAAGAGGATCGCATGTAGAAATTATCTGTTTTTTTTTTCTCTCTCAGTAATACTGATATCTTTATAAACACTCTGCTATTTAAGTTGTATACAAACCACTTACATGCACTACTTACATACATGCAACTACATATTAAAATTAAAACTGTACATTTTTAAGTAATAGTAATAAATAATTAAGTAATAAATAATAGTAACACTTTGCAATAAGGTGCCATTAGTTAATATTAGTTAATGCATTAACCAATACATCTATAACAGTCTTTATTAGTCTTTGTTTATTTAATGAAAGTTAAATTCAGTGTATTAACTAATCTTAAAAAACACAACTTTTGATTTTAATAATGCATTAATAAATGTTGAAATTAACGTTAACTATTAACAGAAGTATTATTCATGCTTAGTCTACTAAAGTAGTTAACCAATGAACCTTATTTTAAAGTGTTACCAAAATAATGATGAAATTAGATGATGCAGACACTTTTGTATTATATTGTTGAATTTAATATTCAAACATCAAATTTAATTCAGTCTTCATGAGACAAATGATCTCATTTTGGCAGACACATTCGTCTTATTATAAATATTTTTATGAAAGTTTTTTAAGCAACAGAAAAATATACTTAACTTAAAAAATGATGCGTTAGCATCACACGCAGTAATTCATAATTTCTTGAGGCAGTTTTGACAGTTTTTAAAGCGTAATTAATTTAATTCTTAATTCCACTTTAAAGAGCTTTTATTCCAACTGATGATTATCCAGTTACATTACATTAGCAATATGTGGCCAATTGAAAAGCATAGTATACAACCCACTTTTTTGGGAAGAAAATAAAAATGATACAGTTATTTGTTTAATATTTGCATTTGCCTCTGAGCACATAAGTCTGCATTTGTTTTGTGTGTTATGAGGTGCTAATAAAAGCTGATTTTAAGGACTGGTGCACGCTGATGTTTCGTTGTACATGAGGTACATGTGTTCCTCGCAGACCTGGAGACAGAGCGGCTCGTTCCCCCCCTTCCCAATCGCAGCGCTCTCTCGGGACCGGCCCAGTAATGCTGCACTGCTGAGAAAGCGGTGTGCAAATGTTAATATAATCCACCGTTCTTCAGCAAAGTCAATAAACAGGGCCACCCAAATATCTAATTAGTGTGGGTGTGGAGGACAGGAAATGGATTTGCAAGAACAACCCCGTCACCATCATCACCACCAGCCCAAAGGCACAGGCCTTCCCTGCGAGGAACGAGAGAACACGGGACAGTGACAGCATCGAGCGCTCTGTCCGTCTGAACCGACACAAACAGCACAGTCTCACGCCGGGACCGCTCTCAGGATCTTAAAACAGCTCAGCATAAACTGTGCCAAGCTTTAATTTCTGTATTTTTATTTAATGAACATGTTGGATGCATGCAAAAAACAGCAGCGTGCATGCAAACTGATTTAACTGTGCTTAAAAGCATCCCGGTTCATGAAGATGGCTGAGATAGTCCAGACGGAGCACAAAGACGGAGCTCGACTATAAGAGCTACAAGAACATATCAGACACCAGACATTGACGGCTGATTATTCTGAAGTAGTTCGCAAACGAGTCTGGGTCTTTAATTTGCCATTTCCAGTGACGACGATGATGATGATGATGATGATGGGCTCGTAATATCACATGCTACAACTGCATTATTTGTTGTCCAAAAATGAGAGAAGAAAATAAAAAGCGAGGAGGGTAGATGGAAAGAGTGATGGCTCTCTGCTCCTGGTGTTGAGACTGAAGTGATGTGTGCGTACGGCTTACTGAAGCTCAGTGGATTCCCAGTGTTCAGCTCCTGGAGCGGATGAGAGCGAATCATTGTCCTGAACACTGCTGATCCTCAGCTGAAACAGCAAGCCACAGCCGTTCTGAGCAACACTGCATGCAAACACTGTCAACCGTGCAATATTAGTCTTTCTGTGTCAGGAAACTCCAGTTTGCCAAGCTACTCATCATTAAACTAGATTTAAAGGAAGATTAGACTAAACACTGTAAAAAATCCACTACATTTTTTACGGTTTACAGAATCTTTACAGTCACGCAATGTGAACACTTAAAACAATAAATTAGCCCCAATGAATCCCACCAAATATATGAAATAGTCAAATACAGATGACTGAACAAAGAATTTCAAAACTGAACAAAACTACTGAAATCTCTCAGGTTTGTGAGTTCCCAGCATGCACTGCAGCGTCAGTAAATTATTCTATAGGACTGTTTCACTGTTTGCTGACTTTTTTGTCATTAGTTGTTTTACATTTAGTGTTTTTCAGGTGTTGAGGTTTAGTATATGTACAAGTGTTAAAACTATATCCCAGGTCTCTTTGCGTTGTGATGAGAATGCACCTTCAGAAGCACGTTTATTATCAAGGATCCTATATGACAATTTATTGTGCTACTAAATAAAAACTAGCTGAACAAGAAGTCTGTAGTTGCCTTGATTAATGCATTGGCTGAATGAGATATTGTGCATTTATTGAATAAACAAATTATAAACTGATAAAACAATTATGAAGAGAATAGTTCAGAGGACCTAAAAATCTGACTTAATCAGATTGCATTGAATTTTACTACAAAAAAAAAAAAAAGATTGAAGCTGGACATATCAGATTTTAGATTTTGCAAACTGCCTCAAAACATTAAAGGTGCCATATGCAAAAATTGAGGTAAAAATATCCATAACATGACCTACAAGCATCAAAAGAATGAGAAGAAATAAGGGCGATGATGTCATTAAAAAAATGTCAAGTTATAGTGCTGCAGAGATATCAACCTTAATTAGCATTAGCATTACTAGCCCCGGCCCGACGGGTGTGGTAATACCAGTTTCGGCCATGGGAGGCGATATGCGGGCAACATAACCACCAGCCAACCTGCAATACACGAATAACTCGCAGGGCTTGTGGGCGTGTACTTGAACCTGATGTCAATCATGTGGAAAGTACAGCCCCCTACTTCATTTCAGTTCAGGGAAGAGAGAGAAAGGATGTCTCAAGCCCTTGGCAAGAGACCCCTAACACCACCACCACCCGCTACAGGGAAACAACCGCGCTCGGAATCACAAATCAAATCCGATAAGAACAGGAGCCGAACCAGAGTAAACATCGGCACTGCTTTCAATCGCTGGAGACAACTGATGGACCTGAAAGAAATGAGGTTCGACTCCGAACTTGCAACATTTCTAACAGTAAGTTAGATGCTGTTAGTATTTCGCTAGAAGTTTGTTTTATATGTTTGTGTATTTGTTTTCGGGAAGTTATAACATAGAAATGTATCGAAGGCTGTTCGATAAACGTGCTAATGTTAGCGATGGCTAACCGTAGCTGCGTTTGATAATTAGCTAGCTATAACTTAACGTTACCCGTTTTATTATATCATAACTAACCTGCTCTGTCGAGTCTGTTGGTCTCCGTGTCCTCTTTGCTTCGTGGTTTTTCTGTGCGTGAAAAAATTGATGTGTGGAGTGAAAGCGTGTGAAAAGAGTCAATTGTGTGTGTCTGGGTGAATGCTTGAGAGTTGGCACATTAGTTCCCAAGCAGAATAAAGGACAGGTTGATTATTGCTGTTTAGCGTTTGTATTAATCTATGATGTGTCTCTGTTTGCGTACAGGGACATAAAAATAAATTAAAAGTGATACGTGGACCAAGGTGTCTGAGATTACTTAAAATGAACAAAGGATCCTAATATTTCGTCCACAACAATATTTAATGAGGTTATAACTCCTTGTGGTTAGTCTGCACGAGATCAACAAGCTTGTTTGCTTTGCGGCGGCTTTAAATACAAAATAAGCATTCGATCTACGTTAGAGCGTCTGAGCGCTCACAAATCTTTCTGCAGCGTCGTGAGCAGAGCGGCAAGAGCGATTTTCGACGCTCTAGACGCCGGCGGTGTTAACGCACAGTTAGGCTTCGGCTATGGCTGTAGTGTTGTTGTGAAAGTAGGGGCGGAGCATAGAGACTATGCCGTTTCTCGTTTGTTACTCTAGAGTAGACCAATTCACTTTATTGAGGCATACTGCCTCCATCTGGTATGGAATGTGGAGTATGACTTGATTTTTTTTGCCAAACATTACAGATGGCACCTTTAAGGATCTCAAAGGATCTCGAAAATCACATCACATTTCTAAAAGTGCATCAAAACCATTTATCACTAAACATTTCAGCCCCAAACTGACTGGTCCTGTCCCTCACAGATGAATCTGACTCCCATCGACACACACTGTGAGGGAAAGGAGATTTTAGGAGAGCACTGATTACGCCCTCTTGTTGGAAGATCAACATTATTTTGAGCTGAAGAATGCAAGAAGGCTTCATTTCTTTGAGTGGCGCTGTGTACTTTTAATACGAGTTCCCTTGGCATGATGTGTTCGTTCCTTTCAAACGAAGCATTTGTGTTGCATTTCCACTTGTTCTGGGAACGACACGTCGTAGATAACACGCCCCGCGCCGGACCACCCAGGCGAGCAGTGACCTCCAGCGCAGATGACCACCAGTTCAAGTCAAGATAAGCAGGAGGAGGTGCGGATACCTGAGATCTCGGACACTTCTGCGGTGTGAAGGGCTCGGTCTGATAACTTGATGAAAGTCATACAGTGCTTGATTGCTGCTTACCTTGAAAGAGCAGTCGGTTCATGCCTGCAGTGAGTGGCTGAACATCAAGGGGCTAGTTAGCTGGCATAAACACTGCACTTAGCCAAATGACCTCAGGGACCCACACGGGTATTTGGGGGAAGATGCTTTGTGGTGACGTTCAATAAACAACGCCACTAATGAGCTCATGGGTTTCTGGGAGCTTTTGGGTCTCTTGTTGCGAGTTAAAGCTCATGTGGCCTTGATAGTCTGACGGCAGCGACACCTGAACTAATATTTGCACGGCTCCAGATCCTTGTATTCGTTCCTCTCACCTGCCTGCGCTCCTATAACGGATTCGAGCTGGCTGTGATAGTGTCCTACAACATTTACCTGCGGCGTGTTATAATCACAAGGTGAATTCCTGAGCGTTTAGAAACAGAAACGCTCAGATTACAGCAGTTATGTGCTGAACGGCTCGCGCTCAGGTTTAGATCCTTCTCAATTAAAGTCTGCTGCATTTTTGACATGCCATAGATTTTTCCCCCTTATATCTCATAACTTGATTTTTTAGCGCCCCATCCAAACGCTGTTTAATTTTTCACAGACTTTTTTGGCTTCTTCAAACTAAATCCGGCAGACTTTTTAAACAGCTTCAGTCTCTGTGAAGAACTTCACTTTCCAACTAAGAGATTACTTAAATAGAGATGTTAAATTGCTTTAAAGTACCATAACAGAAAAATTTCTTTATTTTTGTTTAAAAAAAAAAATAGCTCACACATGTAACCTCCAAAATAGGGTTAAGTACATACACATTTATTAAATGATCTAAATGTGGACTGTTCATAGACTTCCACATAACCCTAAACCTAACAGAAAACCATCTGCATTTTTACAATTTAGAAAAAAAAAACAGAAAAATTACATTATTCAATTTTTACAAATGAGGACGTCCCCAAAAGGATGTTTTGTCCGATTTACACACTCCTTTACATAGCTATTAAGGACAAATTAAAGATTTCTATTGCTTTTATTTAAAACAAATGTGGATTAAGATAAACTGGAACTATTTATTTTTTTATTTTTTTATTTAATATACAGTCTATTGCTATTTTAAATAAGTTAATTGTACAAAATAAGTTACTTTGCCCTGTTGCTTCTCAGGTTTGTATTTGGTCTAATCTAAACCCATCACTGTTGATCTGTTTATATCTCATTTCAGTTCTCACCCCTATATTCGGTGCGTCAGATTTGGGTTTTCTAGTCTTTAAGCATGCTTTCGTGTAACTCTCTGTCTGCTAGTCATGGCATCTGCAAATAATTGCTCATTATAAACAACTGCCGAGGTCTATATCCCCAGTAATTCCTGGACAAATCTCTTATCTGCAGAAAAGCCCGCTTTATTGATCGCACACTTTTTAAAGCGGGGATGGGTGAGAACACTAGAGAGTGTAAAATGATAAGTGTTTATGTGGTTTGATGATAATGTACACCTTAATCTAGGAATGAAAGATGAAAGATGTAAAAGCAAACACGTGTCTGAACACATGAAGCCACACAAGCCTTTCTTTAAGATGATAAATGAGACGAAGCGTGTGCTTTCAGATGTTTACCGCACAGTCCATAACGCACAAGAGCTTGAGAAACGTTGTGTTGTAGCTGGGGATTTTCCACATGAGCTTTACAGAATGTTTAATTCCAAATATTAAAGGAATAAACCTCCTTTAACCGTCCATATAAAGATCTATTGAGTGCTCATCAAATCCAAGCCAAATGTATTTTTATAATGCTTTTCATAATACATATCATTTCAAAGCAGCTTTACAGCAAATTATCATGTTATTGTATATAAAATCATCTTATAGTTTTTTTTTGGTAACACTTGGTAAAATATTTTAATGCATTACTTTTTAATGCATTGTGTGGTTTCATAAATAATTGTAAACACAATTTTAATATCTATTTTGTTACACCTTTAGAAAATACAATGCACTAAAACACGACAAACAAAATATTATGCAAATATTATAATGCACTTTAACGATGGTTATGAAAAGATTCATTGCAACCTACATTATGATTATCTTTATAATGCTTTAGACTTAAAGGCTTTAAGTATTTTTTTAGTAAGTTCTTCTGTGCTATGCCAAACAAGAATCATCATTGGTTGAAATGACTGTTAGATATCTAAATATTGACCAGGAACATGGACCAAGACATTTTTTTTTCAGTTGCTTGTGTTGGACTATATAGAGATACTTATGAATCAAATCAATTGCATTGCCTCATCCGGTAGTTCTGGGTCATCCAGTACCTTGTTGATGAGATGACATCTCTAGATGTGTGTGTGTGTGTGTTTCTGGAGCAAGGCTGATTCGTGTTGCATCGAGTGTGAGCTGATCATCACACAGAGAAGGAGTACAGTAGAGATACCGTCCTGTGAGAACGCTCCGGGGAAAGTGTTCAGATTGAAAAGCAGACGGAGCTGAGCTTGCGCTAATATTGTGCTTCCATTAAGCGAGGCTTACAGCCGTGGTCTTATAGCAGCCGTGTTTGCACAGAAACGCTGGGATTTGAACAACCTGGGTTAGAACAATAAGCCGGGCTCCAGATTAGACGCGGTGCTGCTGGGAAACACACGTTAATGTCCCGAGTGTTTGCTTACACTCGCTGGCTGTGTGATAATCTCACAGATTAGAAACCATCTGATGCCTCGCTCACATCAGTGTGGATTCATTTCACGTTCATGAATGATATAACACTGAACTGACTGAAGTCCTGTACACAAGCAGCGTGACGTTCACATGAGGATAGAGCTTTGTCCTTAATTCCATTTCAGTGACAACTAGGACTGGAGCATTACAATTACAATCAAAACTCAATCTCTGCTCAACTGTGAAACTGAATCATTATGGAGTCACTGTAAATCAGTGGGATGCTAAGATCACAGTGTTCACAAATGCCAGGTATCAGATTGTAATTTTGTCTCCATACATGCATAATGCAAATAAAAAGATTTTAAACAAATGTTTAATCTCCATTCTACACTGTGAAACTCTCCAGCTAATTTAACTTGAATCTGTAGGCAATCAAACTCCCTGCAAGTCGTTTCAGATCAACACACGTCTCTACAATCTTGTATCTTAAAAAATGAAGCTGAATTCGGTTGAAATTATTCTGTAATATAATAGAAAAACATGACTTATTGAGCATATATTGGTATGTTTTTAACAGTGCATGATATTAAGACATGTTTTGTGCTCCAGATTTTTTTTTTTTTTAATGATATCAAATTAATACGAATTATTTATGGAATATCAGTTATTATAATGTTTTGGTTGTGGTTTTTTTTTTGTTCAGGTTGGGTAACTTTATTATATATATATTTATATATTATTTAGCTTTATTATTATCAATAGTGTATTCATATAGGGAGTGTATATGCTTTATATAAAAGTTATAAATATAGATCCTTTTGTTTTAAGTGGCTTAATATTGTAATATAATTAATAATGTTATTTCTGTGTCTAAAAAAAAGAAAAAGAAAAAGAAATGTCAGTAATTGTAGTGATAATAATAATATTATTAGTAAATGTGTAAGATCTGTCCTTTTGGCTGAATTCAACCTTTCAACCAAATTGTTAATCTCATAAAATAATCTGTAATGAAACAATAATAAAAAATTTATTCAAAAATAATTTATGAAGTGATAATTAACTATAATTATTATTATTTTAACTGCATTTAGACTGAGGTTTATTCAAGGCATTTAACATTTAGTGTTAGGCTCCTTACTCCAAAAATGTCATTTATTACTCGCTAGTTACTCATTTCAAAAGTAAAATTATTGCTTTACTATCTGGCAACAGTAATTAATTAGTTACTCTACTAGTTACATTACACTAATTGTGTTTCTTCTATAAAATCCTTCTAAAATTTTCCTAACAATATATTTCTGCTTCATCATTTGATAAAAGTACACTGGATCACAGTCTGAAGTTTCTACAAACACTTTTAAGTAAAAGGTGAAGCTGATTGTAGATTTAATTTCTCTGTTACCAAAATATGATTATAAGTAGGCTATTTTATTAAAAGAAATCACGAAAGTTCATAAGAGTTTTAATTATAGTAATATAATAAGTATGGGAATCAGAGAATCAACTTACACTTCTGTGTTCAGATCAGCTTTTCTCCTGAAAAAATAAATAAATAAATATTTAAAAAATAAAAAAAAATTAAAATCAGCGTACTGCCGATATTTCCGTCCTCTGAACGTAAGCTTTTCCAGCTTTCCTGACGCACTGCTGACGTCATGTGTCTCTGCGAGTTATTATGAAAATAAATCTCATAAGAGTCATGGGACTGCTGATTTCAGATCAGTGGGGGCATCAAAAGGAACTATCTGTTTTATGGATGGCAACTGTAATATTATTAGTAATTAGTTACAGTACTGCAGGCTGCAGTTCCTGTGAGAGTCAGCAGAGGGCGCAGTTAACCCTGGCTCGAGGTGAATCGGTCAGTTTCTGTCTGAGCAGCAAACACTGGTCAGAAGTCAGACGAGGCATCAGTGCCATTAATATAAATCAGATCACGCATCGAATCTCTCACAATAAATCATTCCTCAGCATCTCTGTGCACGGATCCCCACAGAGCCTGATTCTGAGCAGATGATGCTGGATCTCAACACATGTGCATCCTGGACCTTGAAATTGCATCTGACCCTCGATGTGGGATGATTGTTGGCTAAGTGCATAATTGCAGCCTCTCTGTTTGTCTGAGGCGGCAGGCATGACCGTGTGAGTCTGACCTTTGACCTCCCAAATAACATTCAGTTCTCCCTCTTCCTGTGTCTGTGTTTCTGAGACGGAAGGGGTTGCTTTCGGGACACTTGGTCTGCAGGGCCCCGTCCGTCTGGACCTCGGCTGAACCCAGAACTTCCTGCGTCACATTCCTCACATTCACACCGAGAGGATTTTTAATGCAGATTATTCTGGTTTGTCATAATAGAGGTGAAATACAGGACGCATCAGAGTAATGTCTGCACTATTTATACTTCTCTACCTATAAAATGTATTTATTGAGTCTGTAGGCAGGAGCGGACCACCCTGTTACCGGAGGAGAGCCTCCTCGAATCAGACACGTCCAGACTCATGATCCCACCGACACCCAGGGGTTTTTGGGGAATTGGATAATAGCTGTGTCTGTTTCATTCCTCACACAAACCTAAAACTGGAAGAACTACGTCAGATTCATGATTTCTCTTTAAAGTGGAAGGATGTGTGATTAGAAATGAGTGAAATCAGTGCATAACTGCGGCATTATAGTTAACCTAAAACCATGAAAAAATCTGTCACTTGAAATAAAACACAAATGATAAAAACATGTAAAGTTTCCAAGGCAACATTTCTTATTTTTATTTAGTTTAACTTGATGTGCTAAAACAACTAAAACTGAAATCTAAATGAATCAAAGCTACATTTAAAAATAACCAAACGAATAAAAAAACCCAAAACTACTAGAACTTGAACTAAAATGAACGCAAAAACAGATCATATTATTAAAAGGTATAATAGTGTATCAATGATACAAAAGTAACACAGTTAAAACAGATAGTGTTACACAATTACTGAATGTTTCACTTAAAATATACAATGTATCACTAACTAGAAGAATAGTAGCAATCACATCATTATCAATAGGTTTCTTTCAATTCTCCTTTTAAAGTGATTTAATGTGTCAATATTATGCAGATAACAATCCTAATATAAATCAGTTTCTGTTGAACTTTGGTTAATGTGTTAAAACTCAATTGCACACATTTTGCCGGTCTGTTGAAGGTCCTGTGTGTTGTTTTGGTGTGTTTTTGGGAGATTCACCTGGTCTGGGCTCCAGTGTCAGTCTGACTCAGAGTCAAACTAATTCCAGAACAGATGTAACGTGTGCTGGAGTGTTGAAACCCTGTATTGTGACACTAGACATGACACACTCAGTATGTTTTCAGTAATTTCACCATATTGTGCATGCATAAGCCATTTTATCCTTCTCATAACAAGCTTTCATGCCTGAGGGTTGGTCCACTGTAATTTTAGGTGCTTTGTGGCTTCTGCGTGTGTGTGCTTGTTCCTACAGTAGATGCCCCTCAGAAACAAGGGCACAGGGTTAACATTAAAATCACTTCTGCATGCTGTAGGTGCATTAAACAATATAATAACAAACACTGCAATTACAGACAGAGCGGGCTGTCTAACAAAAGTACATATATATACTACACAATACATAACAGTCAGAATAACACATGTTTATTTGCTGTGATGTTGTGATTGAAACATCAGGGTTATTCCACCTTATACTGATCTCTGAACTCTTCTGAAGTTAAAACATTGGCATTGTGTATCTAAAAATGAATATAAAAACGTCTGAAAACATGGCATGTTTTTCATTATTCCCACCAGTTGGGAACAGTTTTATTGAAAAACGGAAAGAAATGGCATCTGTATTTTACAGAATAAGAAAAAATGATGTTTTACTCAAACACATCAATAGAAATCATGAATCCAGAGAAACTAAGATTTTTCAAGCGGTCTCTTCTTTCTTTTTTCTTTTTCATTGCTGTATGTATTTAACACACACACACACACACACCAAATAAATACCATACATTAATTGTGAAATTCAGAATTTAAAGTAAATCTGTTTTTTTTGTGCTGTTCGGTACTGTATGTCCTCAAAAGACTTTCTGCTGTTTCAATACTTTTATTATAGGAGTCTGACATTTAAACAAAAGAAGAAATGGTGAAGATTGCTGGAAAACAAACAGCTGACAAGAAATCATTGACTTCCATAATATAGGAAAAATACACAGGAAGTCTATCAACCTTTGTTAACCAATATCTGAGTCAAATGTACAGGTTAGGAACATTTAGAGAGTGAGTAAAAATTGACAATTTTCACTCTGGGTGAAGTGTGCCTTTGATATCACTGGCTGGAAAAGAGCCGCTTTCCCCTCTTTAGATGCGAGTAAACCATGTGGGTTTCAGTCAGTAAATCTGGCAGAGCTGTGAGCTGAACTGGGGTTGAGGGCAGGAATCCTCTCTCTAAACTGTGTGAAGTGTGTAATCAGAGTGACGTTCAGCAGTGACGCCAGACTCATGTTTGTGGGAGAGTGTTGCTACAGCACTTCATGTCCGTCCAGAATAACTCCAGCTCATCACTCATCTCTCTGTGCTGGACATTAATAGTGATCCTGACCTTACAGCCGCTGTAATTAACAGAAGGTCAGCGCTGGATTCCTCTCAGAGACGGCCAGATGAGAGCCTCAGTTAGCTGTGCTTTTCCCAGCTGGGACGGGCCAGTTGGTCATGGACCTCAGAATAGAGAGATCTCTGAATGCCTGTCCCACAGTCGCACCATTCCTCAGAGGCATTAGTCAGAAACTGTGTGGTCCTGCTCATATTCGTCTGTTTACAGATCATGACGCCCACCAGAACTGGAACACTACAGAATTTTTTTTTTTTTTTTTTTCGTGACGCTGAGAGATTTGCTTTCTTTCTTTTTGCATGCTTTTAACGTGTTTCTCCCTGAGTACACTTATATTTTACTTGCTTAAAATATAGTGTTTTTTTCCTGAAAATATTATTCATCAACTAGAAGCACTTCTGTAGAAGAACCTGTGTGGAACAGTATTGCTTTTATATCGATTGTTTCAATTAGTTTTTGTTTTATTATTTTCTGTTTTGAATTTAAGTATTTTTTAAATGTAGTATTATTTTGTCTTTGTAATTAAAAAAAAATATGTCTGTATTATTTTTATTTTATTTTATTTGTATTTTTTTTATTACACTTTTAATTTATTTTAGTTAAACTAATGCAAATGAGAAATGAAACTGAAATAAAATACATTTTTATATTTTATTATTGTATTTCAGTTAACATTTATTTCAAGTAACAATAAAAAAAACTATAACAACCCTGGTGGAAATTCAAAGGTTTTCTGTATAAATGGATGCTTAAAGGGTCGTGCAAGGTTGTGAAACAAGTCATTTCTATATGTTTATATATTATGATTTCTATATTTGATTTCTATATTCAAGTTTCAGAAAACATGCAAGTGAATCTAGAGTAAGTCTCCATAAAGTAGACATTTAAGTCCTTACTAGACACATAACAAACTGTGATCGATCACTGTAATGCACTTCTTGACATACAGTAGGTGTACAGTCCAGAAATGGTCCCACAGAGATATACAGATCCTCTCAACCCACTGGAGCACCTCGAGTGTGTCCCGAATCACGCCTGGATCATGTTTTCACACACGATGAGTTGCTCTAGTAATATCTGGAAGGAGCACAACTTCCTATAACTTGACACAGCATCTTATTCTCACAGCGAGAGATGCTGAAAAACAAGAAGACATCCGTCTACACGCAGAATTAAAAACACTGCACAGATGGAAGACGCTCGCCTGCTGCGGTGCAATTATCAGGAAACAAACTCGAGACACATGCAACAGCTCACCACCTCCTGACCTCTGACCTCTGACCTCGTGTGCCAGACTCCTGCCACACACGTCACACGCAATCGCACGATGGATCGCCGTGAACTCTGCTGCCCGTCAAAGCTGGTTTCCACTACCAAATTTTTTTTTTTGACTTTATATTTAAAAATTCAGACTTTTTTCTTTATTTTTTACAGTTCTGAGGAAAGATTTTGTTGATTCTGAAATTCTGCAATTCTGTCTTTATGTCACGTAATTCTGATTTTGCGATTATTTTTCACAGTTCTGGCTGTATATTGATATTTTAACTTTATATGTCTTATATGTCTCAACTCTATCTTGAAATTTTGACTTTACATCTCATGATTTTAAGATTAGATCTTTTCATCTTGCAATCCTGAATTATATTTAGCAATTCTGAGTTTATATCTCACAGTTCTCGGAACTGCAGGAAAAATAAACTGTATCAGAACTGTAATTACCTTATTATTATTATTATTAGACTTACTGTACATGTTGAGTGTTACAGGAATAAAACAAACAAAACAACGATTTCTAAACCTACTCTTTGTAACATCCCTGTAATTATTTAATTATCTTTGAGGGTGTTTCTCATCAAACATTGTGTTTATGAGGGATGGTTTATTATCTAACCTACAGTACATATAATGTATTAAATCAAAACTTCAGTTTCCCTGTTAAATATATCTTGAGCAAGTTTAAATTTGGTAATCTGAATGAATAATTCCAGTATTTCAGAATCCGACTATGACAGCTCATGTAAACAGTGTATTGTGAAGTTATTTGTCCATTAAGTGTGTATCTCTAAACAATACATCCATCACAGCAGCTGATGCAACTTCACAAAGAATCACACAGAAGATACGGATTTCTCCTTTTAATTCAATTAGTAATGAAACAGAGAACAATAACCAGGAAGGACAGAAGCGTATTGTTTTAAATGTTCAGAAAAACGTCCGGTTTGGCCTGTTAGAGGAGTTTGTGTCTCTATATTATATTGCATATTCCTGTCAGTTTACTGAGTCACTCTGCTAAAACAACAGATGCAAAGACTTCTCGGCAAGTTACATTTACTCAAAGGAAGAGTTAAAAAAAAGTCATCGATGTCAATCTGAACCACATTTGAGTTCAGCTGAGATGAAGATTTTTTATAAACAACTACTAAACACGTTGTACATTTTTATTGTTTTCATGAAAATTCTAGCGAATGTTTTGCATTGGACTAAAATATATCGACTTAGCACATGTGAAATATAACAACTTGTCCAATTTATATATATATACATTTTGGGGGGTATTTCTTTCCACACTTTGTGCTGTTCTTAGTCAGAAAACCCACAAAAAAGTTGCTCATGAATTTCTCATTAAGCTGATGTATTATCATCAAACTGTAATCTTTCATTGAGCACAGTTTCTGTTCTTCTTTTAGGATCTGATTGAACATGAGCTCATGCACCTCAGTTGAAATGAGTGAGTGAACATTGCCAAAATGACCCACAAATAATGCTTCATTTAGTCCAAAACTGGAGTGCATGAACTCAGTCAATGAGATCTACATTCAACCAGTTCCAAAAATAATAATAATAAAAAAACAATCTGTGATAATTGAAAGAAAACAAGTTTTCAAAAGATTTAGTGAGAATATACTGAAGCATAACCGGAGAGTTACACACACATTTCTTTTAAAGTGCAGTCATAGATAAAGGTTTTTATTTATATGTTATTCCATACATCACACATGTAGGGCTGGTTTTTTTGATACTTGTCATTGATTTTCTCTTTAACAGTGTTTGGGAAAGTTACTTTTAACAAATTGCATTGCAATATTGCATTACTCCCTAAAAAAGTAACTACAGTACATTAGTTACTTTTTACCGAAAGTTACTTTTGAATTACTTTTCCACATCTGGACTGGGCTAGCTTGTTTATTTTAACACAAAAAAGTTCTATGTTTGGCAAATGTAAAAGCGCTTTCACATCAAAAGTCTGAGTGAAGGAAAAACCTCAAACAAATCGTTCAGCTGTGCTGCCTCTGGATTACAAGAAGAAGAAGAAACAGGAGAAAACGCTCCCCAGCAATAATACTTGACTCTTCTGATTAGGTCTTTATATGGAGGAGAGAAGAGTTCGTATGATTAAATAAATCACATGTTGTGTTCCTGTGAAAAGTGTGGTTTGGGAGCATATGGGAGCATTATGACATGACAGAATTTTAATTTAATTTTTAATTACTGATAAATAGACCAATGTACTCTCCGAGATCATTATAAGATAAATCAGTGCAGCAGGTTTGACCAGAAACATCTTTTGTGCTGAGAGAGAATGGGATGAAAGAGCAAATGGATTCAACTGAAGAAGAAAAAAAAGAAGACGGTGAATTCCAGCGAACGCAGACAGATTAAAGTGAAGCAAACAGTTGTGAGAGGTACACACGTGTTTTATTGCCTGCAGTGACAGTAAACAGGCGGGGGTGTCTGAGCATGTATAGCGTGCCGGGGCCGTCACACCCTCCTGGCAGCTTCCACTAACCTCCTCGACCTTGTGACCCCTCGCCTCTGCCAGCGTCACCGTGGAGACGCACCTGATGCCTGGCAACAACAGTTACAATAACAACCGCGTGTCATAACAGCCGAGAACAGAGCGAACCAGCTACACACATCAGGAGGAGGTTCAGTCACAGTGTTGAACAAAAATGTACAATCTTAAACTAAAAACATTTAAAAAATATTCACAATTAACTATGAGTTTTTCTTCAATAAACTCTTAATTTGATGCTTACTGATCATAAGTGAGCTAGTTGTAGTAGTATTGCTTAGGGTTTAGGGATCAGGAATATAGTCATGCAATAATATGTGCCTTATAAGTGCTAATAAACTAAAAAAAAAAAAAATGTAGTAATATGCATGCTTTAGGCATATAAGTTCAGTTTCAGCTGTAAAGCAGACTATAGAGTTGGACTGAGTAGGATAGACCACACACTGTTGCACATCATTTGTTGCTGTATTGCAAATACTGACGAGAATAATCATGGGACAAATAAGTGTCAAAAGCCTACATTAACCTATATAATAATTTTCACAATTGTTAGTTGAAGGCAAGAATTCTAACTGTACAGTAATTGTTTCTCATGAGGACTTAAGATCATTTCAACATCTCCAGCCTATCTACAGTCATGATTTATCATTTACCATTAGTGACACATTGGCAGTCGAACGCTGTCTCTGTCCTGACAGGTGCACTAGACAAATAACTTTCCCACTATCAGATCCAAGTTTTCTGCCAAGTAGTTTGGAGTAATTGCACCCCTGATGTACTCACAAAACACACAAAATAAAAGGTCAAAGCACTCAATCGAATTGTACAATAATATCCTATTATTTAGTTATTTTAGTACTTGTGCTTGATATTTGTAAGTCTGAAAGACATTGTGGTTGCATCATGAAGAGTTATTTCTACCTGATTTCTTTGACCCTTAAAAATGTTTAATTGCACACCTTAATTAAGTTCTGTCATGACAGCTCTCTGAGAGTTTAGCATGGTAATATACAGTACATGGTGATGTTAATGGGTTTGGTCTTGGCAGTATAGATCTGCTATGATGTGTACATCCACAGACATGCTGCTGTGAGCATGTAAGAAACACTGCTGCTGCACATATGACATATCTGAAGTAACCCAAAGCAGATCTGTACAGGTGGAGCTGGGGAAGGTGGAGGGTTTCTGGAGCGCGTTGCAACTGTAACAGTAAGCTCTAGCTGAGTATATGAATGTTGAGGAGTGAGCTCATTGGCTGCCTATACAGAAAGAAACCAATCAGCTGCAGCATGTGAATAATTTTCGCTCTGACATAATCACATCATGTAAGGAATAATTGACTTTGGCCGTTGAATTATTTGAAAAATAATGCACCCAATTATTCCGCTTATACTACGTATACCACACCTCTAACATCGATCCGATGACATATTTAAAGGGATCCGTACAGGTTTTTTTTATTTTATTTAAATTGCTAATGTGAGTATGATTATTTCTTTCGCATCTCATCCAATGCCTCTTTTGCTTGTTCCAAAATGTAATTTTAAAGCTTGTGATGGAGGCATGAGCCGTTGATAACATTCTAATGCAGTTATTAATGAAGTTATTAGAAGAGAGCGAGAGAGAGAGACACACACAGAGAGAGAGAAAGAGGCTACCTCTGCGTCTCTAAACAGTGCTGTCTCCTCGCTAGTGAGAAATGTCATGAGTGGCCTTTAAGTTGCTTCACTATATGGGCTAACTGATCAAATCATCAGGGCAGAGCTGACAACACATTTTTGTGCAAACTGCGTGACCGTTATTACGGTTTTACTATGCGGAGTGATATGGAACTGTAATGCGGTCAAGAGAGCTGCCTGGAACTACATTCACTGTGTGTTTCCCAGAAAACAATTGCACACCTCAAAACATTCATCAGCCAATCAGATTCAAGGATTCAACAGCCCCGTAGTATAAGTATATATAAATACACACATATACAGTAAATATAAAAAACATGTACATGTATATATTTATATTTATTTAATTTATATTATATAAAAATATATTTAATATATAAACAACATATTTTTCTTAACATGCATGTGTGTGTATTTATACGCATATACATATTAAACATACATAGTACACACATAGATATTATGTTAAACAAATTTTTTTTTGGATGCGATTAATCACAATTAATCTTTTGAAAGCACTGGTGAGAACCAGTCAGCCTGCGCTATCTAGAGTTTCATGACATAACTTTATACTTCATTCAATTGTGATAAATATAGAGATGTCAAACAAACGTAAAAACTGTCATTTAATTAAATTATATATGATATTGCTGATTAGTTAATCACATATTTCAATATTTGCTAATAAAACATAATAAAAAGTTGCTTCAGAAGTCAATATAATATTTACATATGCTTGAACACAAACATATCACTCATTTGTCCATGTTAACACGCAGAGAGATACATTTAGCAAATAATTGCATAAAGAGGTTAACACAAAAAAAAGATGAGTCACTGACCTCACTTAATATAATTAAGTGATATGTTTTAAAATTTAGATCTCACCACATTAGGTTACCTGTTATTTCATGTTTTACGAGTTGAACAGAATAAACTGTATTGTGATTATTTTGACAAATCTGATTTTGTGCAGATTAGATATCAAGATATACAGACCATTAAATCACGTTAAAATGGTAACTCTAACGTTCAACAGGATTTGCACACCAAAGTGTTATACACAAGATAGACACCGCTGGTAAGTGCAGTAAACATCATTTCTCCAGCGAAAGCTCCTCACAAAAACATCAGTGAGTAAAGATGTCTGTATGAAGATCACTTCCCAGCAACTAACGGCTCAGTGTTTGTTATGAGTTCCCTTATTTAAACTTGATGAAAAGGATTATACAGATAAAAATGGATGGAAGCCTTTCTTACATGATGTGTTCAGAATATTGTAATTAAGTGATGAAAATAATAAATCATAACAGGGCAGGGCAGTTTATTTTCATTAGAACAAATCTGTGAAAGATCAAAGGAGATAATAACCTTGTATTTAAGAGCAGCTTTTGAAGTGATAATAATAATAATAATAATAGTGCAGGGATGAATATGAGCTTGAATGATCTTACTATTACAGCCGACTCCACCCTGAACCCCCCCGCAGCGATGCTGTCTCACGTGTCACTGGCCTGGATTCAGCTCGGCTGTATCTATAGGTGTGCAGTTGAAATTTCAGCTGCAGATATCTGTTCAGGAGTCTCTGGAGGTGCTGACGGTGTCTCCCGTTGCTCCAAAGACAATTCAGTCACGGGTCATTATGCAAGAGCAACACATCTGATGTTACATATTTCTGCCATTGGGTGGCTGTTCACAAAAGATAAACTGACGTCTGTCCGTACCTGATCTCAACATATCTATCTTTGTCCTTGTTTTAGCACGTTGTTTTTGATTCACACAGAATGATGTCAGGCATGTTTCTCCTCATTGTCCTGCCCCAAGTGTGAATGTGTGTGTGTGTGGCTTTGAACTTAACTGGAAACCAATAAATGTGTCCACTGTAACCAATAACCCTGATTAACAGCTCACTATTTACTCTGACATGGTAATTTATTTGCACTCAATATATGACCTATTACGAAAGGTTGTTTCTACCTGATTAATCATTAAGTTAATGTAACGACTGGAAGGAGGGGAGGAAGCAAGTGCGAGTTAAAGAAGATATTTAATGATAAGTCAGACAAACAAATAACAAGGAGACAGGAGGCTGGGTGAGTGCTGTAGGTCTGGTAGCGATCCGGGGAGTGACAATGTTCAATGGTGATCCAGGGCGTAGTGGTGAGTAGGCAGCGAGCCGTGAAGGTGATGCGTGAAGTCATTGGGAGGTGAGGAGTGGATGGGGTTCTGAGGACGAAGACAATCCAGCGACAAGAAGAATACATGAAACGGGAACGAGAGATCAGGACACAACACTGGGACTGCATTCAACGCTCTGACAAACACAAGATGAAAGACAGGGCAATAAGTAGGGATCGGGTAATGAGTAGCAGCTGGTGATAATGAACAATTAATGGAGATACCCACATGAAACAATCAGTGCTGACGCGAGACACACACACACTCCACCCACAGGATGGACCCGGGGCCACAGTTTACCAACCGTGACAGTGCCCTCCCCTCTAGGAACGCCTCCTGGAGTTCCCAGACGACCCTACCTGTCGATTGTAATGATCAATCAGGGAGTGATCCAGTATGTCCCTAGCAGGTACCCAACTCCGATTAACCGAATAGGTGGGTTCCCCATCTACGAGTCGCGGCAGTGGGGGAACCGGGGTGGGCGGGATAATTTGTGAATAAAACACGGGCTTAATCTTGGATCCATAGAAGGCGGGATGAATCCTCCTGTACGCCCGAGGTAGTTTGATGCGGACTGTCACTGGACTAATGATCTTGGTGACAGGGAACGGTCCAATGAATTTGGGAGCTAACTTATTAGAACTGGAACGGAGCGGAATGTTGTTAGTAGAAAGCCACACTTTTTGACCCACAACGTATATGGGAGACCGGTGGCGATTGGCCTTGGTGCGCGCCCTCACCTGGAGCAGAGTCTCGTGGGCTCTGGTCCAAGTGTGGTGGCACCTCTGGACAAAAGTTTGGGTGGAGGGGACTACTACTTCAGATTCCAGATTAGGAAAAATAGGTGGCTGGTAACCTATGCTACACTTAAATGGGGAGAGTCTCGTGGCTGACATTGGTAACGAGTTATGAGCGTACTCAACCATAGAGAGTTGTTGTCTCCAGGAAAAATGATTCTTGGAGACTAAACATGGCTACCTTCTATCTAAATCTTGGTTGGCCTGCTCAGACTGGCCATTGCTCTGTGGGTGATAACCCAAAGTAAGACTTACCGTCGCTCCTAATAATTTACAAAACTCTCAACAATTTGGACACAAATTGGGATCCCCTGTCAAAAACCATGTCTACCGGGAGGCCATGGAACCAAAAGACGTGATAAATTACAGTGACCGCTGTTTCCTTGGCTGAAGGTAATTTGGGCAAGGGAATGACATGTGCCGCCTTCAAGAATCGGTCCACTGAGGTCAAAATGACTGTCATGCCATTAGAGGGCGGTAACAAAATCTAGAGCGATGTGGGACCAGGGTCTCAAAGGGACATACAACAGTTGAAGAAGCCTGTAAAAATGTTCTTTCGTGTGAATAAGGAGGCAGGAACCGGCGGACAATCAAATAAGCTTTAATGATGAAATAAATACAAACAGCGCGGCAGCCCCTCACGGACGACTGCCGCGCACAAACAAAGATCAAACACAATCTAAATCCAGGCCTGGTCCTCTCTCATCCTTCACTGTCGTCGGTCCCCTTTTGTATCCTTCCATCTCCTCCGTGGGACTCGAGACCGGTGAGTGTCGCAGGTGTCGTTCATTTCCAATCACTCCACCGGCCTCGCTCCGTTCCTACGGCTCTCGGCTCTGCCCCACTCGTCACAAAGCCCATCTGGAGGTCGGTTAGAGCAGCGGTTCTCAATTGCAGTCCTCACGTCCCACTGCTCTGCACATTTTGAACGTTTCTCTTAGCGCTTCAGACATTTGTTCTATTCGAACATAAGTGCCCTGCGAAGTGGACATCACAGGATATTTGGCCATGATTCCAGTTCGAAGCGAACGTAGCTATATGTTCCAATCAAAGTGCATTGAAGTGTGTAAGATGTGAATTTAAATTGTATTGATGTACAGAGGTATATGATGTCACAGTTGTCCATGTTTAAAGACGCTGCACAGCACAAATCAGTGAATGAATGTTTAGATGTAAACGAGGTAAACTTCAACAGATTTCTCCTGCTCAGGAATCAATGAACAATTGGAACACAGTTCATGCACGGAGTTCATTTCTAACGAGCTGATTATCTGAATCAGGTGTGTTAACAAAGAGAAACGTGCAAAATAAGCAGAGCAGTGGGGCACAAAGACTGGAATTGAAAACCGCTGGGTTAGATGAACTAATGCGTGGGATCAGGGGCTACTAAGATGGGAGCCGAAAAGAAGCGGCTCTTGAGGTTGGAAAATGCCGTTTCGGCTGTATTAGACCACCTGAACGCAGTAGTGGGGAAGGTCAAGGCAGTCAGAGGTGAGACTAGTTGGCTGAAATTGCGAATAAAACGCGATAAAAATTGCGGAACCCCAGACACCACTGTAGGGCCTTGCGGGAATCTGGACTTGGCCAATCTATCACAGCCTTAACCTTGTCAGGATCCATACCTATTCCCTCAGACGAGATGATGTACACTAGGAAGGGAACAGACTGTACATGGAATATGCATTTCTCCGCCTTGACAAAAAGCCCATTCTCTAGTAATCTCTGGAGCACTTGTCTGACATGTTGCATGTGTTCCTGGAGAGATGAGGAAAAAATCAGTATGTCATCCAGGTAAACATATATGAACTGATATCCCATGTCTCTCAACACGTCATTCACGAGTGCTTGGAAAACCCCTGGCAAGTTGGAGAGCCCGAATGGCATCACCAAGTATTCAAAGTGCCCTCTAGGGGTTTTAAACGCAGTTTTCCACTCATCCCCCTTCCTGATGCGGACCAAATGCTAAGCATTGCGTTAATCCAGTTTTGTGAAGACGGATGCTCCCTGTAACCTCTCGAATGCTGAAGACATCAGCTGCAAAGGATAGGTATTCTTTACCGTGATGTTGTTCAGCTCTCGGTAATCAATACAAGGTCGCAGGGAACCATCCTTCTTACCAACAAAAAAGAATCCCGCCCCCGCTGGAGAAGAGGAAGGGCGGATGAACCTTGATGCCAGAGAATCAGAAATATATTTTTCCATGGCCTCCCTCTTCAAAATGGAAAGAGAGTAAAGTTTGCCTTTAGGCGGAGACTTACCTGGAACTTACTCTATGGCACAGTCATAGGGACGATGCGGAGGGAGAGAAGCAGCACGGGACTTACTGAACACCTCCTTCAGGTCCAGGTACTCCGCAGGCACATTTGACAAAACCGTAGTATCCTCCTGAAAGACAGAAACAGACACAGCAGGACGAGCAGAAACCAGACAAGACTCATGACAACGTTCACTCGACAATGTGAAGGTGTTGGAACGCCAATCCACTCGTGGGCTGTGTTCTCCATGAGGAGAAGGGAAAGGGTTTCGTTGTGGTTGCCAGAGGTGAGGAGAGTCATGGGTCCTGTAGTGTGGGTTACGTGCGGTTACGGACAGTTCCTGTCCATTGAGTGATGTCCAGAGCCACCGCAGTAAAGGCATAGTCCTCGGGAACCTCCGCCTCTCTCTCCTCCCAGGTCAGTCTAGCTCTACCACCTCTATGGGTTCGTGATCGGAGACAGGACCGACCATGTTCTCTCAGCTCGAGTTACCACTCTCCGGGGTACCGAGAAGGCATGTGTGACTGGTCTGCACCCCCAGGCGGTCAATCCGAGCGTCCACGTGGAATGCCAAGTCGATGAGTCCGTTGAGGCTGGTTGGCAACTCTAGGAGGTAGATCTCTTTGTGAACACGGTCGGCCAACCCATGCAGAAAGATATCCCACTGCGCCTCCTCTGGATTGAATAGTCCGCCACGGAGTGATTTACTTGCTTGAGGTCCACGAGCTCTCAGGCCACTTCCTTGCCGGCCATGACCTGGTCGAACACCCTCTTCATTTCCTCTGAGAGGGAGTGGAACGAGGCGCAGCATTGGTCATGGTTCTCCCACACCGTTGTCCCCCACAGAGCAGCTCTTCCGGAGAGTAACGTCAGAACAAACGCCAACTTTGACTCCTCAGTCTCAAAGGTACGGGGCTGTAGAGAGAAATGCATGGAACATTTTGTGAAGAATGTTCTACAGTAATTGGGCTCACCAGACTAGCTCTCTGGCACCGGAAGGCATGGTTCGGGCCGGTAGTGGTTCTCGGGGATGGCCCGGGGGACGGGGGGTGCAGGTGGCACAACGGGAGTGGTCAGCTGATGAATTTGCTGGGTGAGTTCAGACACCTGTGTCACCAGCGCTTGGACAGGGCGTCCGGTGTTGACGATACTCTCCTGCTGCTGATCCCTGCGGGTGACTCTGTGGTGAATGAAATCCATGACTGACGTGGAACTCGCTGCTTCCATGGTGGTCAGAGCATTCTGTAAAGACTGGAAGGAGGGGAGGAAGCAAGTGCGAGTTAAAGATGATGTTTAATGAAAAGTCAGACAAACAAATAACAAGGAGACAGGAGGCGGGGTGAGTGCTGTAGGTCTGGTAGCGATCCGGGGAGTGACAATGTTCAATGGTGATCCAGGGCATGGTGTTGAGTAGGAAGCGGGAGAGTGATGAGAAGAATACATGAAACAGGAACGAGAGATCAGGACACAACACTGGGACTGCATTAAATGCTCTGACAAACACAAGATGAAAGACAGGGCAATAAGTAGGGATCAGGTAATGAGTAGCAGCTGGTGATAATGAACAATTAACGGATATTCCCACATGAAACAATCAGTGCTGACGTGGGACACACACACTCCACCCACATAGTGCAAAACCCGAGTCCACGGTTAAATATATCATTTTAAATATAGGGCTGTTAAAATATAATATTTAACCAAGTTTTAATAGTAAACATATTTATTGAATTAAATACATAGTGTGTGGATTAATTAATCAATATTAATCACATATTATATATATATACAAATGTTGACTAGTCTATATATATATATATATATATATATATATATATATATATATATATATATATATATATATATATATATATATATATAATGTTTTTATAAGTCAATATAGTGTTTCATTTCTGTATGCTTGAACAAAAACATATGACTCATTTGTCCTACATTAACATAAATTGACAAAGCTAATTAAACTAGACATTTTTTAATTAATTTAGAAGTCACCTCATCAGGTTACCAAACAAACATTCCTACAGAGTGATTTCAGGGGTTAATGGTGCAATAAAAACACATCACATAATGTCACTGATATAGATTCACAACACATCCTGTGAATGTTGTATCAATCAATTCATTTTTTCCTGCACTATGAAGCGAGAACAAGGTGTGAATAAAATTCAAAGCAACCTTATGGCTGGAGGCTTTGTTTTATCATTAGTGAGGTGGATCATGACATCTGAACAGTAATCACATTAGCTGTCCTGCTTTGTTCAGAGAGAGGTAGTGTTTGAAAGAGAAGTCAGTCGAAGACGCCCTGTTGTGTTGACTAGAGTACAGCAGGTTGTTGTTTGCTGGCAAATACACAGTCACTGCAAAGATTTCTATCTGGTCTACCACTGAAATTTAAATACTTGTACAATATGGGCAGATCTGATTATCTTGAGTAGAGATAGCAGTTAATATACTCACACGCGAGCGGCCTACACTTAAGAAATATGTAGACAGATCAGTGTCTCGGTATGCGCTGAAATGCTGACCTTTCTTCAAAGACGTAAGCGTCTCAGTGTGGACATACCTGCTGTTAGTTTAGAGAGGGTGATCCCTGCTCTCTGTGTGTATCTCAACAACAAGAGAAAGAGCGAGAGAGAGAGAGAGAGAGAGAGAGAGAGAGAGAGAGACAGAGAGAGAGAGAGAGAGAGAGAGAGAGGAAGCTAGAGTTTACATCAACGCTTCCTCCAGTCTAATACAATGTAGGGTTATTATCGTCAACTCAAACTAAAACCACAAAATAAAATTTGCATTACTTAAAATAAATGTTAACTGAAATAAAGTAATATATATATATATATATATATATATACTGTTCAATAAACTTAAACTTTAATTTTATTTAAAACTAAAATTAAATAAAAATGTATAAAACATTTATTTGGCAACAACACAAAATAAATTACTAAAACATTACTAAAAACTAAAATTAAAAAAATAAATTATTTAAAGAAATCTAATATAAATTTTAACAAAATCCATCTCAGTGATACCAAAATAACACTGATGCAACATAGTTAATATTTAAAGCCAATGCATACTTTGTTATTATTATTCAGAACAATTGTAACTCCTCTAATTTTTGAATCCTAACGGATCAGAATTTGGGTTTTTCTGTCATGGATGATGTTGACATTGTCACAAAACTTTAATAAATCAGAGTGTGTCTAAACACAACATGCAAATCATAACAATGTACATCTGATAAACAATGACAAACCATAAAGACAGTTAGCAAACAAAGAAGAGATGAACCGACCGGACAGGTTTCAGCATCAGACGGGATTCCCCTCGACGGGTTCGGCTCTGAGGTCAAAAGGCCATGTTTGTCACGAGAGCAGACACACAGTGTATGTGCAGAACATACACACACCACAGGTGCTGATACACGCTTAATTAAAGATTCAAGGCAATGAAAATAAAATATGGAAAGACAGATTACAGTACTCTATGTGCGCTCTCTAAACTCTTCATCCCTGTCTGAAACTTCCCCACTATTACTCAATCCTCTGGTTTTCTGACGAGTGTTATGGAAACACAACAGTCCCAATCAAAGCAGAGCTCAGATGTTTACAAGGCTGTCTGCAGAAAAGCACTGAAGCGTCTGGTGTGTAAGAAGCGTTTTACACCCAAGTGATGGTTCGCTGCAATGTCACAAAACTCTTTAACAACTGAATATGTTGTTCTGACACCTGATGGAGACGGTTTAGCTTGATTCTTGATTCTCCTAGCAGAAAACAGACAACAGATGTGGCTATTTTTATAGTTGTAGCTAAAACAGAACATCGAACAAGAAAATAGTATTTCAGTTTTTTCTGCTTCAGAATTTCAGGTTTAGGTTTTTTTCAGTAAATGTTGCTAAATAGTGATGGTGAAAATGTGAAAGGTTTTGTCCCACATCTGAAGATCAGCATTAGTTTGTGAACTATGAGGAACACAGCGGTCCGGTTGATGTTATCCGGCAAACCTGGCTGGTCTTCTACAAAATGTGTTGAGAAACAAGACAATGTTATCAGAACATTTTCAAAATGATAAAAGGAAATGTTTCTCTAACCTTCATATAGCCAAGAAGACACGTTTTGAATATATATATATAAAAACTAATATTAAATAAGTAAAATAATGTTTTTAATACAGATTCAAAATGATTAAGTGCAATGATCATCTTGCGTTCACATAACCAAGAAAAATCATTCTTCACACACACAGATGTGTGTTTCAGACACTGAGAGAAGATTCTCCTGTAAGATTCTCTTGATGTTTATGAACTGATGGAATGGAATGTTCCTCCTCAGCTGATGATACATGTGGCAGCTTTCTGAAACAATGTTGCTCGGGCACTTTCTCATTGAGAAGGGCCAACACGTTTCTATCTGGATCCTTTAGATCGGTCGAGAGCCCTGTGTCTCACCTGGTTTCCTGCTGAACGCAACATTGTTCAAAAAGTTGCCCCATGCATCATCACCATAACAAGTCCAAGATGAAGCATGCTAAATACATAAAAACTGGATGTTTTGAATGGTCAGGGATAATGTTTTCATAGCTTAAAGGGAATGCTATCAAAATGTTCTTAGAATACAGTTGTGTTAGATTGGGATTTGCTCAAATGTTAGGAGAAAACAGCACCTGTGCTCATACCTGCTTCACGTGAAGGAATTCAGACTATGCAGTGGTTCCCTCCAACACTGACAACAGTTTAAGAGCAATCATTTCTGACAAGCCTTCAGAAGATTACGTGTGGTGGTGTGAGTTCAGTCAAATCTCATCAAGACATTGCTCTGACTGCTTCCATCTTCATCTACAGGATCCTCGAGAATATTTATATTTATATAATTCCACTAATCTTTCAGTCAGACAACAGAAGACATGCAGGAGTGAAACAGATTTGTTAGGCTCATGTTACATGGTTAAATCTAAAAACCAGATCAAATCTTTTCAATTCACAAGGATTCATTTGCTACAATTATAGTCACAGTGTCTTAACTGACTTTTAGAAGCGACATGGTCCTTCAGTGGAGGGACAGCAGTCTTTCAGATTTCATTAAAAATATCTTCATTTGTGTTGATAGCAGAGTAATATGAACATCTTTATGGGTTTGGCACAAGCTGAGGGTGAGTAAATGAAGAATCTCTTTAACGCGTCACCCTTCATTGTATGCACACTATATTTATACATCTTCATGCTTCCGCTTTTTATGTTTTCGAAAGGCTGTCTTGACTGGATTGCTTGCTATTTGTCTGGCAGCTATTTTCAGACTGAACCTACGTGGATCACTTTAAGAATGGTATGTTTTGATGCTACACAGAAAGCGACGTCACAGGAATGACATCGGGTCAGAGAACAGGAAGTGCTTTCATCTGAGGCGCCCCGCCAGTGTGCACCGTTTCCTCCATTGTTCAGATCAGGGCACCGGCCGACTCTCAGATCAGCGCAGTCCTATTCTTTGCCTTTCAGTGTGCGGCACAAAGCTTTAACTCAGGTTTATAGGCTTTTTGTTGCAATTTGTAGAACGTATGCTGTTCGTGTCATCATTTCTGGACGTATGCAGTGACAGTAAGGTCAAAGCTAAGAGGTTCTGAGGTAAATGTGCATCATGAGATGATGTTTCCTTCCTCTTCTAGCAAACCTGCTCACATGACCTTCCTCTGGCCGTGTCACTCTTGGGTTGTGGGTCAAACTCACACCAAAGGCCCCCCAGAGAGAAAGAGTCCTTGTCTGAGGGACCAGAATAGAAAGCCCCTCGTCCCACAAGCTCCCCCTCCTTCAGGACTACAGAAACTTGATGAGGAAAGGGAAACATCCTCTACTGGCCAGCAGCACTGCCAGCTCCAGACAGGTTAAAGTCAGGCCACAGGAGAGGCTCTGTGACTGAACTTCCCTGTTGAATAACAGCGAGGTGACTCAGGGGAGCTGTGTTTATCGCTGGCTCCACAGATGCTGTCCAGGACCTTTACTTTCATGTTTGTGCAGGTCTCAGATGAATGAGTTTCACACAGCTACCGCTGAGCAGAGCTGGGTACATTACTTACAAACTGTACTATGTTACTTGTAGCAAATTAGCTCAAAAGGGAAATGTATATACAATTACAAATCATAGTTTTTATTAACCGAACGAGCCATGAACACAATGCGCTAAACGGAGAAGGGCTCTCTTTATAAGGTTTTTATTTGACTGGTAACTAGACCTCTGTCCTGTCTTTTCGGGGTTATTTGAATTTTGGGGGAAGGCTTCCAGAGAAGCTTGTGTTTTGAGTGTTTGGTGTGGCGTGTCTTTGGTTTATTTGTTAAATATAACATACTGATTAAAGTCAATATCAAAGATGGCAATGTTGAAATCACTGGAAAGTCTTAGCACAGTTGAAGCAAGTTCAAGTTCAAATGAGTCGTGAAAATGAAGCTAAAGGTTCGTGGCTCGATTTGAGTGTGAATATGACCTTATTAAAGTCATACTTCACCCGAAAATGAAAATTACCCCATGATTAACTCACTCTCAAGGCATCAGCTGTGTATGACTGAACATCACAGGAAACATTAGCAAACCACCAACAACACATAGTGTTAGCAAGCACCTCTCAAACAGACTCATTTTATTGGCCTGTGCTTTATTTGTTTAAATTTCTCGGTACTCTATACTCTGAAAAAGTGAACAGATTCACATAAGCCCTCGAAATAGCTTGACTTGCAGTGTAAACACGTTTTTTTTTGTATGGTATTGTCTTCATCCCTCAGCTAACTGGTCTTTTGTGCGGTCTGCTTTTCAGGCCGGTTGTTCTGTGCGTGAGACGACTGTTTGCCGTGGCTTTGTTTTTGTTTCTTTAGTCTTGTCACTGAAAGTATGTGTTGTCAGACGGCGCTCAGTTCTGCCCTTCATATCATCCGCTCAATCCTTTGGCAGGTGTTTCAAAGCCCGTTCCATCTGACTTACAATCTCACTGTGAAGATGATGGCTGGCCAAACATTTCATGAGGCTTTTTAAGTACGGGCTTGGAATGTGAAAGCCCTTTCTACGTCATCATGACTCGCTCTTATTTTCCCCGTCAGATCTGCAGAGTTGTATTTCTTTGCAAAAGCAAACAGGAAGTGCTTTGAGGTGGAAGGACGTCACACATCTGTCCATCAAACGCATATTTTCTGATCGATCTGATGAGATGTGTCCAAGAACCGTTCATTCAGATTTTATGAAATGATCGCAGATGTTTATATAGAAGTGATTTGTGCCGTTCATCTGATAGCTGTAATCTGACGGCAGGTGGAATGATTGGTGAAATGAAGTGGAACGAGCTCTCACGCACCTCGACCAGACGAGTCATTCCTTACACCTGAGACGAGTGACTGCTTCAACAAACATTCACTAGAACAAAAATCACCATTTTACCTCTTTATTCCTTTGTAAATAAACATACCACATTCAAAACAGGCTGTTTTTACATTATTCCATATCACAGATCATCATCTAAATTTATAAAACTGATTAATATCAGCAAAACAGTGTTTTAGAATGTTAAATAAAATTAATAGTGCACCATAAAAATGAACATTTTCTGAAAATGTGCTCACTCTCAAGCCGAGATCAGGATGAGTTTGTGTCTTCATCAGGTTTGTAGAAATGTAGCACTGCATCAGTGTCTCATCAGTGGATGCTCTGCAGTGAATGGGTGCCGTCAGAATGAGAGTCTGATAAAAACATCACAATAATCCACAGCGCTCCAGTCCATCAGTGAACATCTGGAGAAGACAAAACCTGAAATACATCCAGCATTAAGATGATTTTAACTCAAACACAGAGTCTATAATCCATAATAACACTTCCTCCAGTGAAAAAGTGCATCAGTCACATATTTGCTCAGATCTGTTTAAACGCTGCTTGATCTGTGCAGATTTCTCTCCTGATTCAGACCAGAACACTTCTTCACTGGAGGACGTGTTGTTCACACACACTGTAGTGTGACATAAAGCACATATTAATGTTTTATTCTGCATTACCATATTCTAGATCCCTTAACATACAAAACTTAAACTTAAAACTACCTTATTAACTATTGATAAGCCGCTAATTAAACATTTATTAAGGCAAAAGTTAAAGTTAATAGTTAAAATTGCTCCCAAAGCTAAAGTGTGACCTCTTTTTTCTACAATGGATATTTTAATCATTTTGAGAGATTAAATGGTTAAATTACTGTAGTTGTTAGCTGCAGCCCTATGAACACTTGGCAAATACTGTGTAATGAAGTATCAGACAGCTTTGATCTTACTTTGATCAGCTTTTCATGTAATTAACACACCCTAGAATAAAATGATAAAGAAACGCCTCCAGATTACACCACGTGTTTCCATTTACACTGTTTCCAGTCACGAGAGTTGTTCATTAGAAAATTACAGAGAATATTTAGCAAATATGATTATTACTTGTGCCTTTCTAAAATATATTTATGATGTGCCCTGTTTGTGATAATCTTCTCACATTCCCGTTTACATAGTGTCCAATCCTAACGCACAAGCTGAAGTAATGTCTTTATAATGCTGAAATAAGAGCTGTTTGTTAAGGACTGTTCAGAAATTCTGAAATAATTACAAACATATGGCAAGTACACTGAATTAAACATGATATTTTGAAATAAAAATGAGTTTTATGTAAAATGTAGTCAATAATCTTTGTTCCATTAATCAATCAATAATTTTTTTTTTTTTTTTTTTACAGTGTATGTTTTGTAACACTTCTTTCAGATTCAGATAAACACTTTTATCCTTTAAACAAAACCTAACGCCCAGAGACTTAAAATCTGAATAAGGCCAGAAGATAATTCAATAAAGCTTTTGCAAAGCTTTATAAATCCTGGTCCAACTGTAATGTTATAAATAGCTTGTCCATAAACCTGATCTAATGTCAACACCCAGGTGAGAGTTTACAGGACTAAAGCCGAACGTGAAATCCATTACCTGTGTGGTTGCATTCCTCATACTGACGTCCGTTTTGACGTCAAACACCTGCCTGACTAAAGAGCCAGCCATAAATCACTTGAACTTATTAGATGGTTGATGTGGACTGGGTGGGGGCCATCGGTGGCCACATATACAGTTACTGCCTATTTTTAGATGCATGTAATAGGCGACTGACAAAAGACCGTAATATGACACAGTTCAGGTGGGAAACCCAAATACACACGAGATGAATCACGGCATTAGACACAAGCAGACGAACGGAAAGCCTGCTGTGTACACATAACACAAGAGTGAACACACACACACACACACACACACCCTAAACACACACTCACTTAAACAAACAGAAATCGAACCAGGACAGACATAAACGTGTGGAGACATACACACACAGCACCGGTTTCTTAAAAGTTCAATAAAATGCCCGTTCTGAAAATCTTCATGTGAAATCTCCAGTTTTTAAATCACTTCAGTCTCAGTGGAATCATTTTGGCAATGCCACATACAAACATTTGACCTTGACTGCAAGTACTAAAAATGCATGTAAACTATTTAACTTCCCTTCATGTAAACTACTAAAAGGCTACTGTAAATACTTTCAGGAAGAGCTGGAGAGTCGAATCGAGCCGTCGTGTTTGTTTAGCTGCTTGTCCATAAAATCTCAGAGTCGCGGCAGATAAACAACCGAAGGTGTCATTATGAGAAAATCACCTACAGACTCTGCAAGTAAACAGACACAGGCCAAATGTGAATTCATGGCATGTCATGAAGATGAGTCACAGACGTCAGGAACGCCAGATGAAGGAGAGTCTCTCTGATACATTAAAACTAAGTAAACAACTACAAAAGGGAAGTTCATCAAGAAAATAAGGAAACTTCTTGACATAAATTGTTTGGCTGTAAGATTCCATTTCAGAAGCAGCACAGAACCATGTTTTGGGAATTAAAGAATTGAATTATTTTGAAAGATTAAATGGAAAGGACATGCATTTGAACCATTTACATCTAACATTTAAAATATGCACACTGCTCTTATAGTCTTAAAAACCAACATGATCTTGAGTGAAAAAGTTTATTTAGTATTTTTGCCATATCGCCCGCACATTCACTTTAACCGACTGCCTAATATGATGTTCTGTCACATTCAATTACAAATAAACCACATGAACAATAAAGGTTTTTCAATTCAAATTGATGAAATTTGACATTATTCTTGTGAACTGTAAACCCCACTTTCTTTGATTTGACTGGCGATCATTTTGACGAGTGTTTTAGAAGCAGACCAGACTGAAAATGTAACTCTTTAAACTTCTTGTCATCCTAACATCAAGCAGAGCAGCATCAGTGATATCAAACATTTGGCCATGTCTAATTCTTGTGGTGCATGGACTTACAGTCTTGTGTGATTATATAAATATGTAGAGACAGAGAAAGGAAGATGTGAAATGACTGAAGGGAAACACCCTTGGTTTGTAATCATCAGTGTCAGCGTGCACAGCATGTCTTCACTAACTGATGTTTAACGCCCTTATGTAAACACATAAGCATGCAGCATGCTCGACAGGACAGATGTCAACCAAATAATAGAGAGACACGCTGACATATGACACAATGTCCTTATTCGTTAGAAAGAAGCTTGCTCTTAAGAGTACAAACAAATGCTTTACTGCTTTAGTAATATTAACATCTGAACACTTACTAAATTTTCAAAATATAACTGCACAATTGTCCAGCTCTTCTCTACTGCATATAGCAAATATACAAAATCTCAGCTGCGTTTATTTAGTTGCTTGTATTGTAAATTCTATTATCACACAGCATTAATTTGCTAAATGTTACTATAATGCATAAAGATATTAGCATATTAAAAACAGTAACATCATTATTTTCTGTAATGCTGCTTCGAAAAATGTATTGTTTATTGCGAAAAGTGTTTTACAGATAAATAGTTTTGTACAATTGTTAGATTGTCACACATTATTTAAAACCATGTGATCCAAAGGCATCCATATGCAGTATTCATTTAGAACTGAATCAGTTCGTAGCAGTGAATGAAGATGTATCATATCGATCACAAGTGCAGTATGGAGTACCTCAAGGCTCAGTTCTAGGGCCGCTACTCTTCACGCTTTATATGTTACCCTTGGGAGATATCATCAGGAAACATGGTGTTAGCTTTCACTGTTATGCTGATGATACGCAGCTCTATATTTCCTCGCAGCCCGGTGAAACACACCAATTTGAAAAACTAATGGAATGCATAGTCGATATAAAAAATTGGATGACGAGTAATTTCTTACTGCTAAATTCAGAAAAAACAGAGGTGTTAATCATAGGGCCTAAAAACTCTACTTGTAATAACCTAGAACACTGTCTAAGACTTGATGGTTGCTCTGTCAATTCTTCGTCATCAGTTAGGAACCTAGGTGTGCTACTTGATCGCAATCTTTCCTTAGAAAGCCACGTTTCTAGCATTTGTAAAACTGCATTTTTCCATCTCAAAAATATATCTAAATTACGGCCTATGCTCTCAATGTCAAATGCAGAAATGTTAATCCATGCATTTATGACTTCAAGGTTAGACTACTGTAATGCTTTATTGGGTGGTTGTTCTGCACGCTTGGTAAACAAACTACAGCTAGTCCAAAATGCAGCAGCAAGAGTTCTTACTAGAACCAGGAAGTATGACCATATTAGCCCGGTCCTGTCCACACTGCACTGGCTTCCTATCAAACATCGTATAGATTTTAAAATATTGCTTATTACTTATAAAGCCCTGAATGGTTTAGCACCTCAGTATTTGAATGAGCTCCTTTTACATTATACTCCTCTACGTCCGCTACGTTCTCAAAACTCAGGCAATTTGATAATACCTAGAATATCAAAATCAACTGCGGGCGGCAGATCCTTTTCCTATTTGGCGCCTAAACTCTGGAATAACCTACCTAACATTGTTCGGGAGGCAGACACACTCTTGCAGTTTAAATCTAGATTAAAGACCCATCTCTTTAACCTGGCATACACATAACATACTAATATGCTTTTAATATCCAAATCCGTTAAAGGATTTTTAGGCTGCATTAATTAGGTAAACTGGAACCGGAACACTTCACATAACACCGTACTTTCTACATCATTAGAAGAATGGCATCTACGCTAATATTAGTCTGTTTCTCTCTTGTTCCGAGGTCACCGTGGCCACCAGATCCAGTCTGTGTCCAGATCAGAGGGTCACTGCAGTCACCCGGATCCAGTACGTATCCAGACCAGATGGTGGATCAGCACCTAGAAAGGACCTCTACTGACCTGAAAGACAGCGGAGACCAGGACAACTAGAGCCCCAGATACAGATCCCCTGTAAAGACCTTGTCTCAGAGGAGCACCAGGACAAGACCACAGGAAACAGATGATTCTTCTGCACAATCTGACTTTGCTGCAGTCTGGAATTGAACTACTGGTTTCGTCTGGTCAGAGGAGAACTGGCCCCCCAACTGAGCCTGGTTTCTCCCAAGGTTTTTTTCTCCATTCTGTCACCGATGGAGTTTCGGTTCCTTGCCGCTGTCGCCTCTGGCTTGCTTAGTTGGGGTCACTTCATCTACAGCGATATCGTTGACTTGATTGCAAATTAAAACAGACACTATTTCAACTGAACAGAGATGACATCAATGAATTCAATGATGAACTGCCTTTAACTATCATTTTGCATTATTGAGACACTGTTTTCCAAATGAATGTTGTTCAGTGCTTTGGCGCAATGTATTTTGTTTAAAGCACTATATAAATAAAGGTGATTGATTGATTGATTGAACTGATCTGTTTATGTAGCTTTTTTTTTTGTCGCTTGAAAATTGTAGGGATTCAGCATTCCGGATAGGGGTGGGAAGATCACTCCACCAGCCAGGAATGGTGAAGGAGAATGTTCTGGAAAGTGATTTTGCGCCTCTCTGTGATGGTATCATAAGGCGTCGCTCACTAGCAGATCTCAGACTTCTGAAGGGGATGTAGATTTGTAATAGTGAGTGGAAGTAGAGGGGTGCTGAGTCTGTGTCTGCTCTATATGCAAGCATCAATGTCTTGAACTTGATGTGAGCCGCAACTTGTAGCCAGTGCAAGGAGATAAAGAGAGGCGTAACATGGGCTCTTTTGGATTTGTTGAAGACCAGTCATGCCGCTGCATTCTGAATCATTTGTAGAGGTTTGATTGTGCTTGATGGAAGTCCAGCCAGAAGAGCATTGCAGTAGTCCAGCCTAGAAATGACCAGGACCTGGACAAGAAGTTGTGAAGCATGCTCCGTTAGAAAGGGCCTGATCTTTCTGATGTTGTGCAATGCAACATCTTGTGATCTAACCATTTCCTGATTCGTTCTCCTGTCCTGTATTTTACAGTAATGTACAAAGGCAATACTTTTTGTTTCTGCCATATGAAATATTAAATAATAACTGGTACAACTCAGTCTATATGTAACCCATTCTCAATATATTGCATGTTCGGGAATCCTCTTTGAAGACATTGTTGATTGGTGATGCCAGTGGCGCAGAAATGACACACTTCAGCTTTAAACATGGACCTGGGTGCAGTCAGCATGAGGAGAGGAAATAAATATTGTTAAACGGGGCTGTCAGCTTTAATTGCATCATGGCTAACGTGCTGCCATTGATCAAACCCCTGGCGGCGAGCAGGGGCCACACGCCGCCTACCTCTCATCAGACATCTGCTCGGACCACCAGCGAACTCTGTTTATGAAAGCCCGCGGCAGACTTGCAGCCATCCTCCCCTGGCGGCTTGAGTTTCTTCAGTCAAGAGGCAAAACAACGACTTGATTTTCCCCAAACCAGCCATTGAGTGATGACTCAAATGTCATAATTCACTCCTGTTTTTCACTTACCTACATTTGTTGTGACAGGGAAGCTGTCTGTTAAAGAAACTGAGAAAGGGAGGGCTCTGTGTGACTCTTCCTTTAATGCATTCATAAAAAAGGTAATGGATTAAGGCATTGAGTGACTGGGTCAAGCAGGTTGAAACCCGCCAGAGATGACAACAAACAGTGCTCTAATATATTTACAATAAAAGCAACAGGTTGGCATTTATTGTAAATCAGAATGGTGTTACGAAACATGCCCCGCGAGTGACTCTTGTTTTCATAAGCCATCTCGCTCGCGCACGCACATCCTCAGCCAAGTGTGAACCATTGAACCGTTTCTACGCATGTGGCCGTTTCGTGCAAAGCCCATGTTTCCACGCGCTCACCTGAAGGGAGTTCCTGACGCCGTTTGCACGCAGGCCTCTTTGTTAATGTGGCTGCATTTTTTGTCTAGTGCTTCTCCCTCCCCTCGTGTTTTGAAAATAACCCGAACAGGTTCTGCGTGTAGTAACTGTGATATTATCTAAGCCGCCTTCACCTGCAGGGGATCCCAGTTGAGTCTGCACGAAAGAGGCCGGGGGCCAAACAAGAGGAGCAGCACCCAGACAAGACCGGCCCTGCTGACACCTCCGACTCCAGCCCGATACTTCAAGAGCCAGTTTCACCTCTGCTTCAGGACCTCTGCTTTGGATTGCGTTTGACAACCGCACAAACAAAGCAACAGAAATAGTCATCTTTCAAGCTCAGAGTGCTGTGTTGGCATGTGAAGGGTGTAACTGTTTACTCTGATGACTTTGGTTTTTGCACCTCAGATCAAAAAGAGATGAACTAGTCCAGGAATGCAAAGCTGTTAGACTGAAAAAAATGTAGCGTTGGATTTACTTTGAAATTCAGAAATTGTTACATTTTAAAACTGATTCCGCAGAAACAAGAAGTAACATTGAAATATAATGTGAAATTTGAGAGAATAGTTTTCTTGTAAAATGCACTCCAATAATCTTTGAATTATTTACAGTGCATGACTAGTCAAATACTTCTGTCTTTATTTTGGTATCTTTCTTATACTAAGTAAATCACTTAAGGCCAGATTTGCTAACAGCCTGCTCCAAACCTTTTGGCATTTGAAAACTACTCTCATGATTTACTAAAGACATGGAGTGACATATTAGAGCAGAAAGCAGTTATTTTTGCAGCTGACCTTATTACATATGCATTTATAGGAGTTTCACATTAAGGGTATGTTTACACGATGTACTAAAAATGGAAATATTTTCCTTAGCATTTTTGGAAAGTTTTGCATACAAATGACAACTTTGTCAAAATGATTCCCGTTCACAGGGATCCATGAAAATGTCTAAAATTGCTGTATTATTCATGCCATGCCAGTAGTTGGTGATGTTGTCACTTTTTAAAGAAACGCGAATCACACATACTTATAGACTGAACATGTAATAAGCATACGCATGACATGACACATTTTCGTAGATTACACAGAGGCGATTCTTGATTTTGGAACCACTTTTCCTAAAGTTTGCACTTTTAGGCTCCCAAAATGCAGTTGTTGTGTAAATGAATGGCCAAAATAAATAAAACGTTTTATGTTTTTGTTGAAAACAATGTTGTATAAACGCCCCCTAAGGGTCAGATTTTCTAATAACGCTGTTCTTGGTAAACCCCCAACACTGGGCATGACATAAACTGAATTATGAAATATACTATATCTACATAACTAACGAAAAATATCCTTATTCATGCAGTCTTCTAAAAAATTACCAGTTCTTATGAAAATATGGCTACATAAACTGAGGTGAAGAAGTACATGTAGTCTAGTCTTCTAAATAAATTTCGTAGACAAAAATATTAGACAGAAAGTGAAAAACCGGAGTGCATTATGATTCGTCCAGTGGGGGAAATCGAGTTGTTGACAGCGAATCAGCTTTAATATTTCTTTACTGTAGCTTTATGTTCTCTTATGTTCCATTTTGGTTTAGTTTTCTCTGTATTTCTGTTCCCCCGCATTGGTTACCTAGATTGTTCCCTTAGTTGTTAATTGACTCCACACCTGTTCTGTTTTCATCTTGATAACATTCCTCATGTATTTAAACCCTGTGTCTTCCTCAGTTCACTGTCTGTTATTGGTTTGAATTACCAATGTTTTCTCCCTGTCGGTTTATTCAGAGATATTACATGAACTCTACTCCTTTGTCGAGTGCTCTTTATGCTTGACAGCCCATAACAGACTAGCAGATCCTCAAAACGAGTAAAATTAGATTATAATTGCAGTGTTTTTCTTTTTTCCTCTCTACCCTCTTCCACATGGATTTACCAGCCATTTGTCTGCTGTGCCTGGAGCAGATGGACCGCTCTCTGGAGGACCATAATAGGGACTTTTTAGATCTGGCATGCCTTAAGGCTGATTTATAGTTCTGCGTCTGGCCTACGGAGTAGCCTTTACGCCCAACAAATCGCCAATCTGCAGTGTCCATGGCATGTTTCTGGTGTAACCCGCAGTACCACAACAAAAGCTGAAGAAGAAGTGGCTCGTAGGAGAAGCATTATAGCCGTGATGGCGGTAAATAAATATCAAATCATTAAATCATTATTTAAAACTACAAAAGCTGACAACAACAGAACAGGAGAAGATGACATTCTTTCCATCTCCACAAGGAGACAAATACTGTCATGGACAAATACTGATGTATAATGCTGTTTAGTATAATAAATGATAATATACTTGTTCTTAGCTTTGTTTTATTTTATGTAAGAAGGTGTAACATTAAAATATATCAAAGTGCACATAAACACACACATAATTTAAGTTCATATGGAGGGAGGCGTAGGTCCAACGCAGAAGTATAAATCAGCCTTTATGCACTTCCCTGACTGCTCACTTTGTGTTTTTTTCACTATACCAGTCTGACTGAGCGGTCTAAGCCACACCGGCCAGGGGACAATCCCAAAGAACGAGTGGCTGATGGAAACAATATGGATTCTCTTTCTTCGTCTTCCCCACTGGGGACATCTCCAGCCACACTCCCAATCCAAAGTACAGCCAGCTGTCACCATCATCCCACAGCACCTTGGAGCTAGAGCCTCAATACATGTCTGACCAGGTGCATGACCATGTCCACACTCCCACCACTGAGCGTGAGCTGACGCCTGGCCTCTGAATCATTTCACTGTTTAAATGAGGAGGATTTTTGGCCCCACTGGTCCTGCCCAACTCTCCTTCCCCTGCTGGTTCTGGCCAAGTCTTCTTCGACAGCCAACTCCTGATCTCCAGCCTCCCACTCCCTCCTTCTCTGTCTCTGCCAGTCCATCGGCCTTGTCTCTGCTGGCCCCTGAAGATACCTCAGGGTCAGATCCAGTTGCCAGCTTCCTCAGGGTCAGAGGATCCCCTGTC
Organism: Carassius gibelio; assembly: GCF_023724105.1. NCBI lineage: Eukaryota > Metazoa > Chordata > Actinopteri > Cypriniformes > Cyprinidae > Carassius > Carassius gibelio. The sequence goes on from NC_068372.1 coordinate 4,083,699, forward strand.
TCCATTTCCAGTCTCAGAGACCTGGTCTCCACCTCGGCCCCCGACTCATCTGGTCTGTCTTGGCTCCACCTTGGTCAGTTGTCAACCTTCCTCTGCTACATGACTCCAGACCTCTGTCCTCACCTCACGCCTCTGGCTCTGTCTGGCTCCTCCTTCCCTCCAGCTCTACCTCAGTTGCGTGAGCCGTCTGCTCAGCCTTGGCCCTTTGGAACCTCAGTGTGACCATGGCTCTTCAGCTCTCCGTCTCCACCCTGGGCTCCACTTCCACAGTCTCCATCTGTTGGCCACCTGGTGTTGCCAGCCATACTTCCACCATGGCTCCTCTGTCCTGCCTGCCTCATGCTGCCTCCTGAACCTGCGCTCTTCCTCCTTTGTTGGAATGGTTGGCACGAGGACGCACCTTTTCGGGAGGCGGTGAAAAGTCACGTTAATGTTCTGTTCTGGTCCATTTTGGTTTACTTTTCTCTGTATTTCTGTTCCCCTGCATTAGTTCCCTAGTTTGTTCCCTTAGTTGCACACCTGTTCTGTTTTCATCTTGAAATACTCATCCCATGTATTTATACCCTGTGTCTTCCTCGATTCAGTTTCTGCTATTGTTTTTGATTACGTATGTTCTTGTTTTCTCTCTGACGGTTTATTAAAACATCTTACTTGGACTATACTCCTTCGTTGTGTGCTCTTTATGCTTGACAGCCCATAACAGTAGCGCTTCTCCCCCAGGTTATCAGTGATTCATGAAAATATGTTTGGAAGTCCCAGAGATTTTCAATGAGATCTCATTCACAGAGCAGACAGAAAACAAGCGTTCTGCTTTGCATTAGCTTCCCTTAAATGTGCATTTGAATGTATTTGACATTCCATAAGCTGCCGTGGTTTTGGGAGTGAGATAAGATTGTTGGTATATCATCGCATGCCACGTTCAACCGTGCACTTCGATTTTGCCATAATGGTTGACATTGTGAAACTTCAGCATCCAGACAACTGTATGCAAACAAGTGTGAACCTATCAACGTTCACCTGGTCATTGGGTTTGGTTTTGCCTACAGAACACAATGGATCTCCAGACTAACAGGAGATGTGGAGAGAACTAGCCCAATCAAAGAAACATCACATCAGATAAAACACTTGACTTTGGCAATTGCAGTTTGGTGTTATTCGGCAAACAGTTTCGCTTTTTCTCATTATCTTCACTGAAGATGAACCTTTCAACTCTGTGAAAAATAAATGGCGATGCTGTAAATAACCTGGATGGCTTAGTGAGGAGCAGGCTGCTGCCTGCTGAAGTTTCTATTTTGGTTGTGTTGTCTTCACCTCAGGGCTGCGGTAAACAATCTGTCAGAACAAGTGGAAGCAAAAATGCACCGGTACCATCAATTAAGATAGCAAGAAACCAAGTTCATGTGCAGGTGAGGAGAAGCACTGTGTTCCTTCCTTCATTTCTCTGCCAGCTGTAATTGCTGTCTTTGATGGGTTTCGTTATAAAGTCAAACCTCATTGTTCCAAAAAAATTAAATAATAATAATAATAAAAAAAATTGCACACAATTATAAGATTGCAAAGTGTCAACGTGAGTTTGTATTCGTACGGTCTTTTACAGGGAAAATAAAAAACACACCTAAAGACTGAGGTTATTGTGGAGCTTATTGCGCTGCACTGCAATCATTGCATATTAAATTAAGCAAGCACTTAGCAACACACTAAACACCTTCACACACCTTAACCACATTTCAGCTGCCTGGCAACTCACAACACACCAGTATCAGGATCTTGTGAGTTTTGCAAAGAAAAACTGCACATTCTTCAGAAAATGCAAAAATCTTATCTGAAGTGATGAAGTAATGACGCAATATTAAGTGCAATATCACAACTTTTAAGCAGAGTGATGTAAAGAGGGTTGTGACACTGTTTGAAAATTATTCAGACAAGAGCCTAGCTTCCCTTTTGAGATTTAGTTCAAGTAGTGCATAATTTCCCTTTTGCTTCCTGTGATTAAATGCAGGACCTTAACAATCTATTACATTGATTAAAAAAAAAATAATAATAAAAATAAACAGATTTTTGTAAAATTTCATTACACTAAAGTAAATTCACAAACAAAAAATTATAAATTACTAATTATTTTTGTTGTCATCATTATTATAAAAACACATAATATATAAAATTACTTTTATTCAAGCTAAATTAAGTAAAAATGTATTCAGTTTAACATCTGCTCAGTTGTTTATTTATTATTTATTATACTTATTATTATTTACTATTTATTTATTTTTTTACTTGAATATAAGGCAAAAATACATATTAAGGATTTGTTATTTTGCAGTATTGCAAATTTATCCTGCCTCACGCTTCCTGGGATTAACAGTCTCAAAGACCTTATAAATCAATAATAAAAAAAAAAAAACATAAAACTAAAATTCTTCCCAACAAACAAGCTTTATCTTTTAATATGATGATCTTAATGTGCACTATTTTGTTTAAAGGAAAATGCTTGATTATTAATGGTGTTAGAGGCAATCATTACTTTTACTGCATAGTCAGGATATATATGTATATTTTTAATTTATGAATGTTTTTAAGGGCTTACAATTGTCAGATTATAGATCTGAGACTGAATATTTGAAGTAAGTGATCACCTAACAGCTACAACAGCCTAGCAATATGTCTGCAAGTTTTAGGAGCTAAAACATTAAAAATAAGCCTTTCATTTTTATAGCTAACAAATGATAAGTCACTATGCAATATTCGGAGAGCTGCATTTATATTTTTAACCTGAAATGGCTAGACGGCCGCTCAACAGCTTTGCATACCAGCTTGCAAATGTCAGTCAAGAAGTAAACTATTAGCGCCCTTGTTAAGAGCTGTCATTATACGATCAGCTGCTTTAAAGCTCTCCTGTTTCAGAGCTTTACACTCGTCTCTGCAGCTCCTGGCCTGTCACGGCTTGTTCCACATATCTCACACGGGGCAGGCTGTGTTTGAAATCTAATGGCGACAAGCAAAGCCAACAAATAAAACGCTACAATCCTCTCACTTCAAGATCTCTGTCTGTATTTAAATAGTGACTGGCTGTAAACATAAATCTTCTACTGAAATGGACATTTTGTCTTTTACTCAACCTCATTTTGTTCCAAAAGTGTTTCTTTCTGCTATTAAACACACACACACACACACACACTCACACACAATTTTAAAGAAAGTTTGCATGGAAAAAAAAACTATGGAAGTGAATGGCTACCAGCAACTGTTGGGTTCAACAGGACATTCCTTTCATTTTTCAGTTAGTAATACAGTAAATAATAAATAAATAATATATAATATATAAAATAAATATAGATATATTTTTTAAATATACATTTAAAAAAATGTGCAGCTTTGCATCTCTTCTTTTTACTGGAAAATAAGACAAAATACAGATAAAGAAATTAATATTTTGCACTGTAAAATTTCTGTTTTTGATGTTTCACCATAGAAAAAGGAATTCGTCTCAAAATAGTCTCAAACTGTGCTCTGATTTGCCAAGATTTGCAATCATAAATAAGTCAGACATCTCTGTCTGAATTCACACATTTCTTCCCTGGCCTTTTCTGTGAGATTTTATAGCTGTTACAATAATCGTCTCAGTTATCCATTATTATTTCTCAGATGTAATTTTAGAGGAACGAATATATCAAAGTTGGATGAAACTCGATTATGTCTTCTGAACCACGAAAGGGTAACATTGACACAATCCTCTGGGCGAGAACTTGCTCTCTCTCCAAACGAAGTGGTTTTCCTCGTTTCTGTCATCTTTAATCTGAGGATGATTACTCTTTCAGAGCTTCTGCAGAGAGAGACGGTCGCAGGGAGGGAGGGAGGGCAGGATCTCGTGCAAACCTCATGCGTGAGTAAGTTGTTTGGCTCTTTTTTCAAGTTTAGACAGAAAAAAAGAGTAGCACGAAGGAGGAAGGGAGGGGGAAAGGTTAGCGTGGATCCTTGCAGGGGAGTGTCCCGCTTCGCTCGGGACAGATTACCACCGTGATTCAGATCTCATGAAAGACAGTGTGCAGGTCTCTCTCTCGCTGGATCCGTCACTGCTGCCCTCAGTAAAGAGCATAAGCTTACAATGCTGGACAATATACATTTTAAAGCTATCTTAGTTTCAAATAACAGCATGTGAACTTTACGCATATTGAAGTTGATAATTTGAACCATTTTTCAGCATTTTAAACACTGAAATATCACAATTTTTCAAATGCATATCGCATGTTCATAATAAATACAACAATTGCTAAAGCAGATTTTGACTATTGAGTGCAATTTAAGTTAAAGATGTGGTGTATTTAAACTTCTTAAGTAATGTTTTATTACTTTCTATCAAAACCCAGTTCAGACCAATGCATTTTTGTCCACCTTAATTTTGGATAATAATTGAAAACTATTTGTGCTTACGACAATTTATTGTAGTTTCAGTCATTAATTTGAAAAAGTGAACAAAAATATGTTATACATTTTGCATAAGAAAAAAAAAGTAAAATGATGTGTGGGCAAGAAAGTATGATTGATACATTACATATATTATATATAATGTTTGAAATCTGGTCACAGTGACTTTGCATCATCAACACTGTTATTGAACTGAACTGAATCAACATTGAACTGAACGGAGTTGAAAAACAATACTGTTGTCTTGTGTAGTGCTGAAATTGAATTTGTTTCATAATTGATGAGCTTTACAACATTAATTTTCATGTTTATTAATGTGAAGTTTCATCGACGATCTGGATTGTATAAAGCACTATATTTTTAATGTGACAGACGGAGGGATTCACAGAGTCATGAGGGCAAACTCCTTCTTTTAGAGATATATTCGTGCTATTTGACAGACACTGAAAACATTAAAATGCCATCAGTTTGTGCAAAAACGGACCAATCCACCCAGTGTTCAGGTGCTGCTGTCTTGATAAAGTAGATATTGTGTGTTTCTTGTTTCACTATCACTCCTCGGTCTGTTTCCAACACAACTGACTCATCATTTAGACTTTGTTTCTCACAATTCTGTATCATTTCAATGTATAAACTCACTTGTTCTTGCAATTCCAAGCTTACATCTCACAATACACAAATTTCACCAAAAAAAAGAAAAAAAGTGAGTTAACATCTTTCAATTCTGAGAAAAACAGAGTTTATGTCTTGCAGTTTAGATCGGTTGATTTAGAATTTTTCCTCATCATAGTGGAGAAAAAATGTCAGAATTGTGAAATGAAAACCCAGTGTCCTTCATCACAATAAATTGTGACTCCAGAATCCAGTTCCTCATTTTTGAGTAACTTTGTTCTCTGTTGATATAATTGTCAGTCTCAGTGTATTCTTGTTTCCAGTCAAATTTTTGTATTATAATTTTTTTTTTCAAACAGTATCAAGGTGAGAAACCTCAGAACCAAAATAGATGATACACAATGGTCTCTGCAGGTTCAGACCTGTTCCTGCACCACTCTCTGTTTTCTAGTCTTCATTTCAGAGTGTGAAAGAACTTGAACCCTGTTCACCTTCATCTGCTGATCCGGTATTATAATTACAAAAGACACAAAACCAGCTAGTGTGCATTGACAGATGCCACATGTCTAATATGTGATGGGCATTTCTTTATTATCACACACACACACACACACACACACACACACACACAACATATATATATATATATATATATATATATATATATATATATATATATATATATATATATATACATATTATCCACATAGTGAAATTCTTCATCATGTTTAAAGAATTAGTTTGAATTGGGAACAAATGTTCTTGCTGAGAACTGCATTTATAGGTGATCATCTACTAAACAAGCCTAAGACAGGACTTTTAACAACAAACAACCATCATGCTTTTATAAGCAATTATGGAACAGAAAGTGTTAATGACTGTGATTATTTGCTTAATGAAAAATAATGTGAAGAATGCAGTGTATTGTGCATAATGTATAGTTGTTAAAATAGCAGAAAACTATGCTTGGTATTACAGGCATGTTCCCATTTAGGTGTTTGTGTCCGGCCCTGATCTGGAATCTGTAACGTATTCATCATAATGTGTAATCCACAAATACAAATAAGCATAATCTATCCGCCATGTTGTAAGCAAATGCATTTGTAATGTTTTGTTGTCTTTCTTGAAGTCACAGAGTTAACTGGGGTTGTGTCTAGTGGATGCATGTAAAAGGATTGGCAACATTTCTGATCATTTGTCATTGGCATCCTTTTAAAATATAAAGCCAGATGGATAAACCTCTCATGAAAACTATTGTAAATGTCTAAAAAGCTCTTCTGCACTGTTGAGGAAAACTTAACCGGTCACACTTTAGTGTGGGGACCAATTCTCACTATTAACTGACTGTTGAATGTGACCTTTGCCTCAAAGTCCTAATTTGCTGATTATTATGTATGGGCAGAGCTGAGTGCTTACAAATGGTAGTGTGTTACTGATCAAAGATTATGTGTTAAAATCTGTAGCTGGTAAAATAATTAGGTTGCTTGTTTTAGGTAATGTAATCTATTTTAGTGTTCCTGTAGCTCAATTGGTAGAGTATCGTGCTTTCAAGCGCAAGGTTGGGGAATCTATTCCCTAGGAACACATGATAGGTAAAAATTGAAACGTTTTGGATAAAAGCATCTGCTAAATGCATGAACTTAATTTTAATTTAATTTAATCTGACTGCTTTTAAGATAACTTGCAGATTACTTTTTATCTATCTTGTCCTAATCTTATACCATTCAACATATCATATTAATATAAAAAGTCAGAGGGAAAGAAAATACTTTTCAGTTTTTTATATTTTTGATAGGGTTTTCAAAACTGATCTTAATATAAGAACTGCAGTCGGTTTGTGAGTTGTTAAAAAGCTTGTAATTAATAAAATAAAATAAAAGTAAAATAAATTAAGTCAAATCAAGTCAAGTTGAGGATAATTTTCATTCTGCTACATGTGTGGACATACAGTGGAACAAAATGCTGTGCCTCCCAGGACCGTGGTGCTACATAAATACAGACAAAAATAAGGTAGAACAGTATAAACCAATACATATACTATATATATATATAACTACTTTATGCTAAGATGATCTGTGTTTCAGGAGGTAGGGGTTTGTATGGTGTTTTTTCAGAGGGGGTGGGGTTCAGGACTCTCACAGCCTGGGGGAAAGAGCTGTTGAGCAGTTTTACGGAGTGGGCTCTAATGCTCCGGTAACGTCTTCCTGATGGTAGGAGCTGGAAGAGACTGTGGGAGGGATGGGTGGAGTCCTTCACGGTGCTGGTGGCTTTGCTGGAGCATTGTGTAAGGAAAATGTCCAGGATGGAGGGTAGAGATATGCACCGATGATCTTTGCAGCTGTGTTCACTGTCTGCTGTAGGGTCTTGCGGTCTTACAGTTCCCGTACCAGACAGTGATGCATCTGGTCAGCACGCTCTCAATGGTTCCTCTGTAGAATGTGGTGAGAACGAGTGGAGGGAGACTTGCTCATTTCAACCAGCGGAGAGAGTGTAGGCGCTGTTGTGCCGCCTTGGAGAGTGACATGGTGTTGGTGGTCCAGATGAGATGCTCTGTGAAACTCACCCCCAGTAATTTAGTGCTGCTGACTCTCTCTAGAGTCAAGCTTTCCATGGTCGATGGTCAACAGAGTTTCTTCTGAAGTCCATCACAACCTCCTTTGCCTTTCCCACATTGAGAGATAGGTTGTTAACGCCACACCATTCAGCCAGCTTTGCCACTTTCATCGCTGTTGCTGATGAGACCTACCACAGTTCTGTCTGTTTGTCATCTGCAAACTTGATGACGTGGTTGAAGCTGAACTTGGCAGTGCAGTCGTGGGTCATTAGCGTGAAGAGCAGCGGGCTGAGCACATAGCCTTGTGGAACACCTGTGCTCAGTGTGGTAGTGCTGGAGGTATTTTTGCTAACATGGGCTGACTGATGTTTCCTGGTTAGAAAGTCCAGGATCTAATACAGAGGGAACAGCAGGTTTAGTTTATTAATGAGCTTTTGTGGGATTATTGTGATGAATGCCGAGCTGAAGTCGATGAACAGCATTCATTCATAAGGGTCAATCTGTTAGAGCCAGGTGGAGCCAGGTGGGGTGTGGAGGAAACTGTATCGCCCAAAGACGATACTATTGGACACTATGCAAACTGGAGAAGGTTAAGTGTGTTGCAGAGGCTGGTTTTGATGTTTTTCATGACTAACCTCTCAAAGCACTTCATCATGATTGGAGTCAGTGCTATGGGACGGTAGTTGTTTAGACAGAACACAGGTGATTTCTTTGGTATCAGTATGATGGTTGTGGATTTGAGACGTGGGGACGACTGCCTGGCTCAGTGAGGTGTTGAAGATATCTGTTGGGACATCTGTCAGCTGTGCAGCACAGTCCTTCAGTACACGACCAGGTATGTCATCAGGACCCGCAGAATTGTATGGGTTAATCCTAGATAGGGTCTTCCTCATGTCTGCTGGAGACAGACAGAGCGCCTGGACTTTGGGAGGTGTGGGCAGTTTTTGGTGTGTCATTCTGCATTTCAATCCATGAATAAAGTGGTTGAGTACATCTGGAGGGATGTGTCATCATCACAGGCCTGTGGCGGAGGCTTGTAGTCATGGTGATGGACTGTGATGGTCTGAATGGCTTGCCACATGCTCCATGTGTCTCTGCTGTCTGTGTCTTTAACACTTGAAAACTAAAGGAATTATAATAACAATTTGTTTGCATCTTTACCATTAAAATTAGAACATTCATCAACATCAGAGAACTGAAAAAAATTGAATGTGTGTTGAATTGTTGAAATATTAATATTTCAAGTAAATATTGTTTTATTGCATATAGACTTTGTTAGCATCATTGCAGATGCTTAAGGATGCTTTGCCATTAAGAAACACTGGATTATTTAGCTGTTACAATAAAAATGCCAATACCGTTAATCCTTGAATTATGTGAACAAACATTAATAAAAATGAAAACATCAGTCACACTACTATACATGCTCTCTTTCAGAATCAGTAAACAATGAATATTTTAGTGCCATTATGTGAATTAGAAGTAATCATGTAATCCATAAAAGAGCAAATGTGAAATTCTGATCACATTATCCAGATTACATGGAATCAGTTACTAATCAGCTCTGGATATGTTGTAGAGGTAATGGATCTATAAGGTAATGCAAAACAAGGAATCAACATGTGCTTTATAACGAATAAACAGCTACTATACTAGGGAAATGCATGCTAATAAACAACTAGTTCATAGTGAGAATTGGTCCCTAAAGTGTTTACCCTGATAAAACATGAACATCGCTTAATCAATCAGCAGCTGTTTCCTAACAATCAGCAGATATTTTCTGATTTATTTATTGGTTTATGTTTCAGTATTATCAGGTGCATTATTAGCTATTTTGATTTAGGAAACAGTGGTTTGCCTGATAAATTCATTGTTATGACACCACTTATATTAAAGACAACCTCTTATGCCCCTTTTGATTAGATGTAAAATATGTCTCTGATGTTCCAAGAGAGAGAGAGAGAGAGTGTGTGTGTGTGTGTGTGTGTGTGTGAAGTTTTAGTTTTAGTTTTATAGCTTGTTCAATTTACCACTTTTAGGGTGTGAGCCAAATTGTGGCATTTTTGTGTGTGTTTCTTTAAATGCAAATGAGCCGGTGCTCCCGCCTCCCTTTTCAGAAGAGGGCGGAGCTTCAAGATCTCATGACAGCAAGAAAACAGTAATGGCAGGCCGCTGCTTCTCACTCAGGGCTGTGTATGTTAATATGTCAGAGAGCATCAAAAATGGGTGGGACTTTTTCCCTACAAAGACATCAACTACAGAGAAATCTGGAACCACTCGTTTGGAGAGACTGTTTATGATTTATTGTGGTTATAAAAAATTAGTAGGTGGATTTTTTACCATTATATGCTGGTTGTTTCCACAAACTGAACTGTGTTTAAACACTTTATAAAATTGATTTTTTGCATAATAGGTCACCTTTAATGCAAAAACTACTCTGGTGACTTGTCACTGTGTTTCATTTTTCTTCATGAAATAACTCTGCTTGATCACACCTTGACAACACTTGACCGCATTTTCATAGTTAATTGAAAAGAGCAAATTTAAGCACGCAATACTTCTCAATGAGGCCGTCAGACTGTGTGCCAGTTGTTCCTGGATGATTTTTCGCTATTATGTGACTATGTGGAAAGAATCACTCCAGGCTTGAATGGTGAATGCACGGTTTCTGTTTGCGATTATAAACAAGCGTTATGAAAGTAGGCTGTGGAAAACAGATCACAAAAGTGGTTCATCTACCAATTCAGTGCTCTTTCTTCACAACTTTGATGGATGAAAACAGTGCGGAGAGGCTCATTTGATGATATAGACATTGATCTGAGGAAGATTATAATGTAAACCGTATTAAAAGATCACTGAGTCTGTTGGTTATTACTGTATTCAGTGCAAAGGAGATCATCTGAACGAAACAATGGACTAAAGACCGATAGAGAGAGTTTGGTTGTGATCAATTTCTCAGTTCCATTCGCATTGTTCAAGAAAAAGTGCCTCAGGATTGGCCTACACTCATGACTGTTTATGCTCGGGTCTGTTAGTTGTGCGCTCCAGATTACTGGAAACAATTTCAGTCTGGAAAGCCACATATAAACACAGGAGGGGAAAATTAGAGGGTGCACATGCCTGTAACTCCACTGGTCCATCATAATTCTCTGTTGAACCTGCCCTGCATAACGCAGCGCTGCAGACCACAGTATGTGCTGTATTTATTTGGCTAGGCTGGTGTGGAGTAAGCAGGTCCAGGCCAGGCTTTCATAGAGGAATACCCATTCATTCCTGAGTGCTGGAAGAAAAATAACTCAGCCTCTGACATTTCACATCATGAATTCGGCCAAGTTTTAATGAACCACATTCAAATATCAGTACATGATCCAAAATCTTATGCTCATTACAGCACATAAAAAATGGTTCGGTTAAGTGTAGAAAACCAGGTGGTGTGCATTTATTGCACATTTTGACCCATTTGAAAAATTTCCTGATTTCACGCTAATCTCATCATCAGAGTTACTCACGTTCATTAAAAACAAGCTTTAGATTTTGGATTTCACGTGTGGCGATCCACGTATGACAATAATTACATTTGTCTGATTTAATTAGTTCTGACTGCTTCAAAAAATGAGCGAACTTTGAAATGATACTTACAAATCTAATTGAAATCATACATTAGTCACTAAATAGACCAATCTTGTCATTTGAAATCTGAGTGGCAAAGGTGAGCCTAAATAATATGTTGTGGACATTCAATAGAAAACGTATTATAACTGATTAATTCGAGAGGGACTGTATGCATCATGCCGTTTTCCCCTGTTACACCCTTAAGTTGTTTTCACAGTCTCATACAGCGAAAGACGATTAACTGGTAATGAGGTTCTGCAGGTGCTATTACCAGTGTTTTCGTGGTTGGCCGCAGTATGGAAGTGGAACCTACTGCTTCATCCAATGTGCCGACTGTGGAGTGTGTGGTAAACCTCTTCTCACACATTAATGAATATCTGTAAAGCACTTCAAATCCAAATATTTGACTTATGGTTCAGACCCTCTCGCCTTCAAACCTGCGGGAAACACCGACCCAAGACATGAAACCTGTGAAAACCAGCCTAATAATGTTTGTGTGTCAAGCAGTCATCAGGTGGATCTTCAAAATGATGAGATTTGGGGATGATGATGTGTGTCTCAGTCATAAACTGTACATTAATAATATTAAACTTGACAGCGAGGCTTTCTCTTGTTGCTTTGGCAGAGGAGAAGTAAAACCATTGATGTTAATGAAGATTACTCTTCGGGTTGTATTTGCAGGTAAAATATACATTTCAATTCTTAAGTACTAGGAGAAAACAGAAAAAAAGCGCATGTGTCAAAATGTTAATTTAGAATTTTTTCATAAAATGTATTTCTTATATCATTCATCAGAGACAAAAAGTAATTAAATATCAAATGCTTATTATATGTAGACCAGTGCTTCAATAAATAATCAAATATGGCTTCATGTTTTGTTAACAAAGTCTTATTTCATGCAGAATGTATATTAAATGTGGTAGCCATGTTTTTGTTAGGTGCTAATACGATCTACTTAAAATGAGACAAAATACCCAAAATACCTTTCTCTAATTTACTTATTTATTTTGCAGTTGATTTGAGATTGCTTCAATTACTTTAAAATATCAAAAACTCCTGAGCTTGTTGACTTTAGAACAGGTGAATATGAAAACTCGACCTTAAAGTTTTCAGTTTATTAAATGGACTTTCTTCATTGTGTTATGAGTATGATTGCAGATCCAGAAATTTTAAAATGTACAAAATTATGAGTTATACTTAAGACAATATATGTATGAAATGCACACAATTTTCTCCAGACACAAACGAGTGTCATGATATTGAAGCATAAATCAAATATCTGTACTGCTCCTGATTGACAGTCTTAAAAACATTCTGACACCACTTGAATGTTCAAAACACATAAAAGAAAAAAGTATACATGTTTGCATAATGCATGTGTTAAGCATCATTCTAAAACACATTCTGCTTGTTTATGTAATAAAGTTGCAACACAGGTCAAAATGTAATGACTAAAATCTTTGATGCAACCTTAATCGAGTTTAAAAAAATAAAGATGAAAATATTCCTATACTCTATATTCATAGGCAGTGTGCATCTTATTTACATGCAATGACTTTCATCAAGTATAATACGTGTATAAATTGGATGCTCTCTCTCTCTCTCTCTTTAAGTCCTCTTTTGCAGTAATTAAACAGTTATGCTTTACTCTTAGGAGTGTTTTAGACCAGAGGTAAAGCATAATATCATCAACAAATAATGACTAATGAGTAATTTCATCAGCACAACTAAACTGACATCAACATGTTGAGAAGTGATTACAGTATGTTGCCACTTTTAAACCCCATTCCAACTCTTTTATAGTTTTTGGGACTTGTCTTCCCACAGGTAAAGCCTTGGCTGAGAGCGGGACGTGCCGTGTCTGATAAACGCACGCCACCTGGTTTCCTGAGGTGAAACTCTTCTTCGAGCGCGAGGAGCAAAGGTGAGCAAAGACGCAGGTGAAGACTGTGACGAAACTCGCCTCAAATCATCAAAGCAATTCATCATGTGTGTATCTGATGTTTGTCCACATACGCTCGACCGCTCAAAACATTTCAAAACAGGGTGTGCGTGTTTTTGTAAGAGTGATTTTAAGACTTAAAGACTCAGGCCCCGCCCCCTGTAGGCATACCCGGAGGTGAGCGGCTATATTAGCCAGCTGAGCGCGCGCTCGGGATGTTAAGTGCACTTATCTGCAGCAGGTACAGGTCCTGTCACTCTCACGCGCTGGATTGTGTTTGACAGCTCCGCGTGGCTATTATACCTCTCAGGCAGCTTCTCCCGTGTTTTTATTTTAAGGAATCTTACTCTGCCGACGCGTTTGGACAGTGTCACCGGTTTAGCAAATGAAGCTGGAGGTTTTCTGCGGGGGTCACTACGACTCCAAGTCCGCGGAGCTCTGCAGCGACGCCGAGGGCAGCATCCCGTCGCCGATGTCCGCGGAGGAAGAGCTGGGCTCGGATGGAGACTGCGTGGCGCACAGTCCCGCACCTGTTCCCCCGGGCGCAGAGAGCAAAGGCAAGCCCTACACCCGGAGACCCAAGCCTCCGTACTCATACATCGCTCTGATCGCCATGGCCATCCGGGACTCGAACACAGGCCGCCTCACTTTGGCCGAAATCAATGACTACCTCATGAAAAAGTTCCCGTTTTTTAGAGGCAGCTACACCGGCTGGAGGAACTCAGTGCGCCACAATCTGTCTCTCAACGACTGCTTTCTCAAGGTGCTGCGGGATCCCTCCAGACCGTGGGGGAAGGACAACTACTGGATGCTGAACCCGCACAGCGAGTACACCTTCGCGGACGGAGTGTTTCGGAGGAGGAGAAAGCGCATCAGCAAAAAAACGGGCAAGGATCCAGAGGGGCCGAGCCAAGCTCCTGCTGTGGACACCAGAGACTCTGTCGTCACGCCTCCCTCCAGCACCAAGTTCACGAGCTCTTTCGCCATTGACAGCATCCTCAGCCGACCTTTCAGGAAAGAGGAACGCCCCGTTCACCAAACTGACACCTGGCAGGGGGGAGTGGACATGCTGCCTTACGTCATGCGGGGCTCCCCTGTGCCTCTTCCTCACGCGCAGGTGCTTCGATCCTACGGGCCCCGGGAGGACCCCGCCATCAGCTTCCGTCACCACCGGGACTTTTTCCCATTCCAGCTGACACCCGAGTGCCTGTCGATCCCTCACACGACTTCGACAGCTCCCGGGCCGGCGTCCACGGGCTTTCATCCCTTCAAAATTGACTTTTTGCTGTCGTAATATCGTGTGGTTCTGGGGTGGGGTACTTCGGCACTTTCTGAGAACTTGTGACTTGATAAAGACATACATTTCACCCGCCTGCATAAAGATCGCCCGGGAAAGCTTTGTGCAAAAAGTGAAAGTTGTGAACTATTTAATATTCTCCGTGTATTGTCCTACTGAACGGTTTTAAGCTGTCATCTGTGTATTTATTTGTCATTTGTGTTTGTTCCAACCAGGTGCCTCAAACGATTTTTCTAAATGTAAACTTGTTTTCATTTCAGATTCACTGTTCCAGATAAACTATAGACACAAGCTCAGTTTGAGGTCTTAAAGAGAGGAAAGTGAGGCTCCTAGCTGCATCTAAACTGGAATCATTGTAAACTAGCTACTTTTCCTGACAGAATGCATGTGCATTTTATTTTGAATAATAAAGCATGTTTTTAAAAGTAAATAGATTCTTCTCAATCAATACGCTTATTGGCAGATGTTTTTTTTTATAATATTTTTTTAATAATATTTTTTTAATAAAATAAATATCTTTCATGAATTTCTGCCCAATTACTGACGGTGCTGCTCATTGTGAATGAAAATATAAAATGTTTTGATGAAACAAACAAAATCACGTTTTCTCTCTCTCACAATGTAAATTAGGACTTTTTTGCTATTGAGATAACTGGGGGGAAATGCCTCAGATATCCTGAATTAGTCCTCGGTTATGTGATTGATTATATTGTTAGAGTGTTATTATGTTTGCAGTGGTCAGAGAGTCTTATAGCAGTGCCTGCAGGTGCTGTTAACATCATGCCCCTGTGTCTGGGCGCCTCTGTTTGTTTTCACACTTCCCATCATGCATCCGCATCCTTAACGTGTGTGTATTAATAGTTCAGCGCGTTGAAAGCAGGGCAGTTTTGAGACTTTGGTGAAGGACAATAAATCAAGATAATGCAGATTCGGTTCGAGGTAGCTGTGATTACTGAAATGAAATTGCAAAAGGACGCAGGGTGAATAGTTCCACACGTTTCCACGAGCTGTCCACGGTCCTGAAGATAAGATGACACGAATCAGCTGTCGAGGCCAAGTACTGTATTTACCTGCTAAGACAATTAAAAACCATAATATGCTTAATTTGTAGTGACCCTGCTTCTGCTTCAAACATGAAACCCTTCAGAAACATCCCTAAAACACTTTTCGTATATACTGTAACACTCAACCCAAGTTTGTGTCAGATATGGACTAACCCAGTTATTGGGTATTATTTTTAAATGTCATTTTTAACCCAAAAGTTAGGTTTGTATTTATTTGTATTTATTTATTTATTTTATTTTTTGAGTCAATCGTGCCATTACTACTGCAGCACTGTTGTTATTATTGTAACAGTTTCGTTCGTTTTTTATTTCTGTTTATTTATTTATTTGACCTTGTATGCTAATTCAGTGTCATTATTAATATTTATACAGAGCCTCATTTTCTGCTTAGGTCAAATACACACGTTCCAATAGATAATTTCCCTAAAATGCAGGAATTTGGAGAATTATTATATCAGATGCACTGTAAATTGACAAATTAACGAGCTAATGGAGGGAAAAGGTGAATAAAATCATTCGCGTGCACAGGATAATAACCCACACAAGTTCAAATGTCGATATATTAATGTCAGTATATTAGTATCCTTTATAGTTCATAAATGTAACTGTCACAAATGTTTTTATTCGCATAATTTAAATCGACATCATGTTAAGTCTGCAACACTGTGATTAGACACCACTTGCTTCTGCCAAACTAAAAAAAAAAAAAAAAAAAAACAACTTCTACGTATTAAGTGTAATGTGACGTCAAGGAGAAAGTCATTACCACCAATCACGCTGACAAGGCCAGTGGCCATTTATGGCGTTTCAAGAGACTATCATCTGGAGAGACTATACTGCAACCTACAGGATGTGATCCACAATATCTGCTGCTCAACAGCTTTTTTTTTCTTGCTTTTTTCTTTATTCTTAGTTTAATTCTTAAACTCGTTCAAATTATATATATATATATATATATATATATATATATATATATATATATATATATATATATATATATATATATATATATATATATACACATATGTAAAATATATATATTAAATTAGTTGCGGTCCAATTTTGTCTTTCCATTGCAAACTGATGATTCAGGGAAAATTTTTAATCCACGTCAGTAATTCCCCAAAGAGCGTAATCTTTGTTATCATCATGCAGTTTATTTGTTTGATTGCAATTTAAACAATTGCTGAAGTTGTTGGACTTGTGAGGGAGAGAAACATTCGTCATTCGGAGGCGCCTCGAGAACTCGGCGCTTTGTTTTTTCTTCGCAGAGTTTCCCCGAAAGCGGACACAGATATATTTAGCAAATCAATATTTATATTTTCTGTCCAGATCTGCAAATATCCGTCCCCAGAAGTGCCTCTTGTCACGAGGAGAGTAAAAACCTCTAATATCGGCACTGTTCGGCTCTTAGCATTGACAAACGCGGATTTAGAGACACCTTTAGTCAAAAGGTCACCTAAAACAGAAGAGGAACCCAGCAGTGTAATACAACAATACAGCAGTATTATCCCACAACCAGAAACCTTCAAAGTCTCTGGCGTATTTTCCTTCTGCACCGAGCACGGCTTCTCTAAACCAAGCGTGCATCCTGAGCGCAGCAGGGACACAGGGTTTGATGTTCCCGGGATTTTTGAGGGCGATTATTTTCTTTACCTTTATTGTTATGAAAAGGCCTGATTTTATCTCCACATCCTTTTGTTGGCTTTGATAAAGATGTGAAGCTGCTTGTTTCTGCCTGTGAGGAGGCACTACTGTGAAAACTGCCCTCGCATCGCATTCGTATATTTTAGTGCGCGAGCCTATTCATGACGAAGCCAAATTAAAAAAGGCCAACTTCAGTAAACTGTATTAGTTTACAGAGCAAATAAATATACACCCGAATAATAGGCCTAATCACTGACACGCGTAATGATAATAAAACACATTTCGTTCATTATAAAACCGACTGGGCTACTTGGATTATTTTATGCATGCATAAAAACTAATTATTGTTATTACTATTATTATTATCATCAGGGTATTATTGTTGTTGTAATTCGACATGCACAGTTAAGTTCGATATTTTTAATTGAATATTTAATATAAAATCAAGCGACTTTGCGCATTTCTTGTTAGCTAATTTTCTTTTCACGATAATCATGAATGTTGCGTTGCAATGGAGATATTTTTTTTCTCTCGTTTTTTTTCCTATGGCCAATTAAGCTCACTTTCCACAATTAATTAGTCCCTCTCTCAGGGGGGATGATAGGGGTCTGGGATGGTAAACTGACACTGCGCTGTGTGTGGTATCCGAGCACTGGCGCAGCGGCTGATGGAAAAAGCCTGCTTCCACTCACGTCAAAATCATTTATCCAGAACAGCCCTTTACAAGAACTTGTATACACTTGGAGATGGACTTTTTTCGCCCACCCCCATCATGCGTACTTGACGAGATGCTCAACCAGGTCACTGCCGTACGTGCTCGCATTCCTCTCTCCTCGGTGAAGCGACGTGCTCTCGCTTCGCACTTACTTCTCCCGACGGTCAAACGCGCCATTACATCGTACCACTCACTAGAAGTGCTTTTCTATTTAAACCTCCCGTTTTCCACTGCCAGAACTCTCACCAAAACACGCCATTAATTACTGGAGCCCTGACAGCCTTCGCCCCGGTGTTTGGCGTGTGGCGCTGTTGATTGAACCGTCGGACTAGGCTTGATAAATGGCGTTATTGCGTGTATTTAGGCTGTCAGAGGGGAGGTGGGGAGTCTCTCTGCTCGGACTCTGCACAGCCTCCTGCCAGACCGATAGCTGGAGGCATGCCAGACATGGAAAGGGGTGGGCCTCTGCAGTTTGAGGAGATTTCTTGGAGGAATTTAGTGGGGATCTAGGGGGCAGAGAGAGATTTACGAATTGATAGGTGGTCGCGTTTTGTTTGGCCGCACATCTTTGCGCCAGAGGACTCTGGAGCATTGAGTTTCCTTCTCTTAAAGGATTAGTCCTCACGATGGCCACCAAGAGACTAAGGAGGGGTCGCTATCCTGGCGACACACAGCTGGTGGCTTCACCCAGGAGCGCGTTCTTCGAGCAGAGCAGAGTTGTGGCGCACTGACCTCGGCCGCCTAGAACAGTCACTGGCTTTTAAAAGAGATTTGCTTGGAGTACACAGAGTTTTCTCCTTTATTTTTAGTTCTGACTCTACTTTTGAAAATTAAACCCGTCTTTTATACAGCCGTTCAGCTCCCTTCGGGCTCCAAGGCTTCGCGATGACGACCGAGAGCTCTCAGCAGCAGCTGGACCCGCCGGCTCCCATCAGATCCAGCCCCGCATCCAGTGCCATGCACTCGGCGCTTCAGAGCACGCAGCCCGCGGTGGAGAGCACAGCTGCGACCGGCACCAAGGGCAAGAAGTCCAACTCGGGCATGAGACGACCCGAAAAACCGCCGTACTCCTATATCGCCCTCATAGTCATGGCGATACAGAGCTCTCCGACCAAAAGGTTAACGCTGAGCGAAATCTATCAGTTCCTCCAAGCGCGTTTCCCGTTTTTCAGGGGTTCCTACCAAGGCTGGAAAAATTCCGTCAGACACAATTTGTCTCTCAACGAGTGCTTCATCAAACTTCCCAAAGGCCTCGGGCGACCGGGCAAAGGCCACTACTGGACCATCGACCCCGGGAGCGAGTTCATGTTCGAGGAGGGCTCTTTCCGACGCAGGCCCCGTGGTTTCCGAAGGAAATGCCAGGCTCTCAAACCGATGTACCGCATGATGAACGGCATCGGCTTCGGCGCTTCGATGCTGCCCCAAAACTTCGACTTCCAGTCGCCCTCCGCGTCCCTGGCCTGCCACACCAACAGCTACAACCTGGACATGATGAGCAACCCTGTGCCCGGCGTTCACACGGGTTACGATGGCCTCAGCACAGCAGGTCATCATGTCTCACACATGTCGCCCAGCTCGGGCTCTACATACATGACGGCATGCCAAGTCGCTCCCAACGGCGAGTACGGCCCGGAAAACAGCAACAGTCCGCTGCACTCTCCGCCGGCCATGAGCGGCTCTCTGGAGTGTCACTCTCCGTACGGAGCCGCCTCGGCGCACTGGGCTTCTTCAGGTGTGTCTCCTTACATTAAACAGCAGCCGCTGGCCTCCAGCAGCCCAAACTCCTCCGGATTACACTCCAGCATGCCCCCTTATTCTCTGGAGCAGGGCTATCTGCATCACAACGGCCGAGAGTCGGCAGACATCTCAGGTACAGCTCTTTACAATGTCTCGATCTGAGATTTATATCAAGTTTAGCAGGTATAAAAAGGCTTTATACAATGATGTAGTTTCCCATAAATAAATAAATGAATTAATAATGTAGCTGCTGTTATTAATTATATATATATATATATATATATATATATATATATATATATATATATATATATATATATATATATATATATATAATGTTGTTTAAAATAAAATGAAAAGGCCTGCTTAAGAAAACACATCGAGGTGGATTCAGATTTGTAAACAGGAGGCCGACACCATGTGTAGCAATTTAGGCAAATATTATTCGATGTATTAAAGTAGTACAGCGTATCGAAGCCATTTCATTAATGCTTTTAAAAATTATTACGCCTTCATAGCACCTCTTCATTGTTAATTATTTACAATTATGGATAGTATTTGCAGAAAGGGAAAATTGTTTGAGTCACGAGATGGTACAATCATTTATTTGTATTTTTTTATTTCCTCAAAGTGGGACATTCAAGTAGCTAAATTATTTTCAGAGGCCTGCTTAATTTCATGTGTTGCATGTGTAAAAGGCGCATTTTGATTAATGAATTAAAGTTTGTGCGTGGCAATTAGAAATCACTTTTTGAGTTGATTTTCCTGCAGAGCTGCTTTGGAGACACTATAATTAGGAAAATAGCAGATGTCTGACGCAGGAGGCCTTTGTGAGCTGTTTTGGATTCTTTTCTTTCTTTCCATCATTATTTAAGGTTAAGAAAACAGTGCCGTCTTTTGCCAGTAGATTGGCAAAGACACCCCGACATTAATGCAAACTAAATAGGGTTTTACACTTGTATTCAGCTTAGCCCGAGCGGGCTGGTTCAACTGTGTGGCTTCGTCTGAGGCCCAGGTGGACCAAAGATAAACACTTAGCCACCTAAATGACGTTTTAACATAAAAAAATAATGCATTAATAATGCAAAAATGAGATGAAGTTTGATATTGTTTGAACCGAGTTCACTTATACAGAGATTTACAGAAAACAATGCCATTGTTTTTAAAAGAGTGACATGGCGTTGCATTGTCTGAGATGTAATAAGCATGTCTTCTATTAAACCTAAAAACAATAGGCTCCTACTTTACTGTAGAAAGCGCTAAACTGAAATGCATCGCTTTCCAAAAAGATTGTAAAGACAATTCAGCATACTTTCGATGACGACATTATTCTAGCAATACATAAATAATGTTGTTTTTATTTTTTCCTCAGCAGGAATGTCTCGATACCAGTCCCACTCATCGCCAGTCTGTGACAGAAAAGACTTTGTGCTGAACTTCAACGGTATAACGTCGTTTCATCCATCCAGCAGTGGATCCTACTATCATCATCAGCTGCATCACCAAGGAGTCTGTCAAGATGTAAAGCCATGCATCATGTAATTTAAACCACGACAATCAGAAAATAATAATAATAGTCTAATAATAAAGCCGAACGTACGGACTGAACTCGCACATGACGAGATTGCGTGCGTTTGATGCACGGTCATCTATGAAGAATAACTACAACCAATGGAAGGCGTTCATCTCTCCGTATTACTGAGAGAAACTATGAAGAAAGACACGAACTGATCGGAACTGAGGACTCCACAGGGAAGGAAAGCGTTTGGGCTTTTTTTTTTTTTTTGGAAAGATCATGACATATATTTACTATCTTGGAAAGACCTCGAAGCGTCTGCAAATGAGGAGACGTGATCTTTAACAAAGCTGTTTATCCAGTCCATAATTAATAGCCAAGTCTTTTGTTTGATTTGACCACATTTTCAGTGAGGATGAGAGGGGAAAGGGCTCGGTGCCTGAGCATTTCAAGCCGTAGTGAAATTAAACCTGTTTTTTCTCGATGCACTCAGAAACATCGCGAGATTCAGAAATCTGAGCTCAGTCGCGTGGGAATCGATGCATGTCACAAACCCACTTAATTACTAAATATCTTATTTGTCTAAACCTTATGTGTGTTTCTTTTTGACGGCTCTTCAGTGATTCCACCTCTTATATTTTCAGGGGTGAGTGTGTAGGTCTGGGGATAATTCATGTGTAAAAGGAAAGAGGCCTACACAAATACCGTATTAGAATAATAATGATTGCACTTTTGTTAGTTTAACAAGTTGACAAATTACAGTTATGTACAGTACAATAAAACGATGTATTCTCAAAAAGGGTGTAATTTTTTACTATTCTTTTTTTTTATTGCTTAACCATGCTTAACCATTTTTTTTATTTTACATAAACACGCGCAAGACTATTTTACTGTAACTGGTTTGAAAATAATAATAGTAATAATAATAATATAGCCTAATTATTAAATTCAGTTTACCAGCTACTCTGGAAATATATGAAACTCCCCCAAAATTGTGCTTACAAACTTTATATTTTTATTTTTGGTGGAAAATAAATAAATAAATAATCGGTCAAATATTTTAGATTCAAATACACGCATTTAGGCAATTGTCTGTGAAAATGTCTATTTTAGAAATTAGCATAACCCGCTTCTTCGATCAAATACACGCTCTTCAAAAGACAAGAACGCGTCCTTATTAGGCTACATCAGCAAAAACAAACACGTAATAGCCTATGTGCAAATAAACAGAGATAATAAAAGATTGAAATTGCAAAGAAAACCAGACTTTTTACCATCACATTTTATGCTCAATAATCCCAGAGGTTTTTGTAACTCGTAAAACTCCATCGAAATCATCGGCGCACTTATAACACGCCGTTTTATATGCATTCTAGAGCCCTCTAAATCAAGCATACAAATAATAAATAGAATAATAATACATTTCATATTTCTCATTGAAATCTGAAATTAAATAAAATATAAACTGTCGAAACACGTTATATACCGACTCCCATGAAATCAATGAAAGTCAAATAAAAGTAGGCTATGGGGCATCTCTTAGCAGAATCTGAGGATTATTGGAATTATGAACGAGCTGAATGAATAGAGAAAGTCATCAAGCGTGCCGAGGTTAGCTCAGTTTAACCTCTAGTGCTCAGCTGAAGGCCTTCGCTTCACCACCGGCTCAATTTAACGATTAAACACGGTGCAATGTCGCCATCTACCGCTACACCAAACCTGTGCCTGTGTAGAATCCTTAGGGATTTTATTATTTATTGTTTTAAATGCGTATGGTTGCATTACTTCCTCTCAAAATAATACAAAACTAAAACAGAACTTCTTACTAACAGCAAACAGATTTTATTCATGGTCAAATAATAATAACACCCCAGTGTCTTGAAGGAAGAATTCCAACCATGAAATTCCATCTTTAAAAACAGTAGGCCTAAAGATAATTAACATATTCTACATTAATTTAAATTTGTATATTACATTAGTATATTGCAATAAACATTCATGTCTTAACATGCCTAAAGTGATTGTAATATTGTCAACTAAAATAAAAAGATTGTTTTTACAATATTATGCAAATGTTTATTTTTTTTTTTAAACATACTAAGCATATTCAAACAGAAGTACACTTTGTCAAGTCTGCGGTCTTACTAAAAATAATTATATTGTTTATTCATATTTCATAACTCAAGCGTTATTATTAGATAATGATAAGGTCTGTTTGTTTTCTTATCTGAGAGGATCAGTTCATTTTTCCTCACAACGGTATTTGAAAACGTGTTGTTTTAGTTTAGTAGCTATTATTTTAAGATGAAGGAATGCACACAAAGGCATTTAAAGAAGGTTCAAATCATAGCGTAGAAATACAACGAACTGCGTTATTCCTTAGCATGCTTTTATATGAGCTTAAATATATATTCAAATGTCGTTTGTAGTGTGTAGGGTAGTGTGTCAGGGTTAGGCAAAACATAAAATAAAAAATAAAATAAAAAACCTTGTCACTTTAGATGATTTAGATCAACTAAGAGTTTCCCCTGATTACACTCTTAATTGACTGTTCACTGATAGTGAAGCAGTTGTAGGATCTAGACTATAATGCACGAGCACCGGGACATTCCCGCCTTGAAGCGACAGAGCGCGCGAAACTGCAGAGAGCACACGCTCCAGAAGAGTGAAGAGTGATACATGTTACTATTATTATTATTATTATTATTCTTATTTAATAGGCTATTATGTTTAGATTTTATTCCATATTCCATAATTGTTTTATTACTTTTTTTTTTATATATAAATATTTATGGTAATGACCAAAGCTCTAGATTTTATGCGAGAACCGGCCTATAATAAATGTCCTTAGCGCAAAAGTTAATTTAATTAACTAATTACTTTTAATTGAACTAAAATTTTAATTCAATAAGAGCCTGACTAAAGATAATTACCAGAGTCTTATATAAATTATGTGATTACTATTATCAAATATTAAAGTTCTTAAAGGGATATTTCCCCCCAAAATTAAAATTGTCATCATTTCCTCACCATCGTGTCATTCCAAACCTGTTTGAATTGTTTTCTTCTGTGGAACATAAAAAGAAGATAATTTGAGAATTTCAAGAATTATTACTATTACGTGTTATTAATTATTATTGTACAGTAGAAATGAAGGGTAATCAAAATGGTTTGGAAACATTTCTACAAAACATCTTCTTTTGTGTTCAACAGACGAAAGTAAGTCATGCAGGTTTGGATCGACATGAGGGTGAGGAAATTAAGACATCATTTAATAACAGCACATTTCCTTCATTATTGCTCAAAATCAATGTTTTACTGTCAAGTGCATTTCTATGTGAAAATATGCATTATTGAGTTTATTGCATTTGCCGTGAATTCAGTAATACCTAATATTATTATTAGTATTTGTTTCATTCCTGTTTTATTTTTTATTTTATTTGTTTTTTTTAATTTTTTGCTACAATTGAAACTCCTAAAACCCAGCAAGACCCCGGATGGGATTTGTCCGGATGGGATTTGTTAACAGTGAACAGTGTTTCATAAAGTGTTACCAATTTCAAATTACAATCTGAAGTGCCTGTGTCCGTATTGTATGATTTAGTAACCGTAGTCAAAGATATACAGTATCTGCTCAACTCTATGTGTTCAATTTCCTCAAATTATAATTCATTTTGGTGGAAATAACCTATGTTGATAAATAACACAACTAATGAATCCTGCTTTAAAGAATAGCACGTCATCTTCAGTTGATGAGAGAAAACACATTTATGTTGCTGTAGATGTGTGTGTGATCAAAATCTGTTATCTTCTACTTTCCTTACATTTAATGAGACACAACCCTTCGGAAATTAAACATGCTTTATTAGGCTATAGTAACCGTTTAGTAACCATGAATGTTTTTATTTATTTATTTATTTTTGTAAAAGTATTTTTCTTTCGTTTTTTTGGCGTATGCCTATTGAATATTATTTATATAATATGTGGTTACCATGATTAAACTATACTAACCGTGTTTTTTGTTTTTTTCTTTTCTTCGGGGAAGCAATGCGCCCCAGAACGATTTTGATCAAGGATGTCTCACCTGCAGCTGTTTCTGCTGAAATATCGCCCTCCTCCGACAAAGTTTCTTTCACAAGATAAATGCTGAAGCTCACAGATGTTAAGTGTTTCGTGGAGTGATTTTAAAACGCGATTGATTGGGCATGATACACATTTACTGTAGAAAGTATGCATGCTCACAGAAATGAAAGACACTGTTCTCGCTTCGTTGTTTCAGTCAGAAGCGTTTCAGAAGTTATTATGTTAAGACAATCAGATTTCTGAAATGGAAACTCGGGGTCAGTGGTATGTTAGTTCATAGTTCAGTATGTTTTTTATTAGGCTATCATTATTGTTGTGGGTTCCATAAACTATCATTATAATGTTTGCGGGTTAAACTGACCTATGAAAAACAGTAACCACTGCAAACAGATCAAAACAGTATATGTTGTAACAATATTATGACTTTACAAAAATAAACATGGGGACATGATAAGTAAAACTGTATTTAACAAATATATTCTAACATCTTCTAACTGAATTTAATATTTTAATAATTTTCACACACTGTAAATACTATACTGTATACAGTAACAACCTTTCAAGTGTTATTTTACGGTTGTTCTCGTGCTGTATTATTCTGCATTTAGGCTCATTTTGCTTTCTTCAAATGTTATTGCTGCAAATGTAATTGTTTAAGTGGATTATTTTTGGAGGATCAAACCCACGTGATGTGATAAAAGGTACACATGGGAACTTTTGGGAACGAGTAATATCCCCCTGTTCTGGTCCTGTTATTTAGGCTATTACATATAAACAGCATTACTTTAATTTAACATGAATAGTTAGTTACTTCTTTTCCTCGGGCTGGTTTGCAGTGCCAATGACAATGGGAAAATCATGACATTTTTTTCTTTTGTTAACTATTCCTCTGGTCAAACATTTTTGTAGAGTCAGTTACATAAAGGTAGATGGGCTTCATCTGGCTAGCTGCTGGTGGGTGAAAGAAGTGGTTAAGACACAGTAGTGACTACAGTTACTGAAGTTTAACTGCTGGCAAACACACTCACTGCACGCGTGCGCTGTTGACCAGCAGTTTCTCTCTGGGCGGGTGTCTTTGCATTTGTGTCATGAAAACAAGCAACCATTCACCAGAGTTGCTCCAATGATGCACTGCACTGTCTTTGTTGATCAGTGTTTATCTGGGAATGAAGCATTCTAGTCCTGGTACATGTCTCCAATACTGCTCCGGAGGGACAATATTCATCATTGTTTTGCTCCAACTTGCCCCAGCAAACCTGTCTGAAAGTTTCTAGTGATGCTGAGGACCGTGAACGGCTGGTTTAAGTGTGTTAATCCGGTTTTGAGCTGAAGTCTGCAGGATATCGTCCTCCAGGAGCGGGACCGGACCCCTGATCCAGGGATTATGTTAACAGGGTGTTGCCTCAGCTGTTCATGTCCTGAGATGCATGTGACTTTAGCCCCAAAGCTCATTCCTAATTAGTTAACAAAACAAAATTACTTATCAGAGGTCACTACAATCTGGTTTGCCCTATTAGCAGTCCCTCCATGATTATGTGAAAAGCAGCCAAACAAACTGATCGACACGTGTCTAACTGTCCAAGCATTGAACTGAAGTGAATTTCATTGCAGAATGTGCAGTAATGAACAAGTATTCTGTCTGTTACTCTTACACATCCACAGTATATTTAGCAGAATGGTCATGCTGTTCTTCATATACAGTAATGGAAACAGACTAATTTATGGGTACAGCTGGGTAAAATATTTTTTTCTTAAGCCTTTGGTTCTTTTAATTGTGATGATTTTGGCTCACATTTAACAAAACCCTCCAATTCACTATCTCAACAAATTAGAATATGGTGAAATGCCAATGAGCTAATCTACTCAAAACACCTGAAAAGTTTTCCTGAGCCTTCAGAATGGTCTCTGAGTTTGGTTCACTAGTCTACACAATCATGGGAAAGACTGCTGATCTGACCAGAAGACAATCATTGACACTCTTCACAAGAAGGGTAAGCCACAAACATTCATTGCCAATGAAGCTGACTGGTCACAGAGTGCTGTATCGAAGCATGTTAACAGAAAGTTGAGTGGAAGGAAAAGCCTTATGAGGATTGTCAAGCAAAATCAGTTCAAGAAAAGCTCATAGCTCAAGTTGCTTGAAGTCCAGTGTTAAGTTTTAACAGTCTGTGATGATTTAGGTTCAGTGTCATCTGCCGGTGATGGTCCATTGTGTTTTTTGAAAACCAAAGTCACTGCACCCGTTCTGAAATCTTGGAGCACTTCATGCTTCCTTCTGCACCTAGTTGGTTAAATTACCATTGTGTTGGTATGCTTGACTGGCTAGTAAACTCATTAGATCTGAACCCCAGAGAGAATCTAAGAGGAAGATGAGAAACAAGAGACCAAACAATGGAGATGATCGGAGGAGAAACCTGTGCTTAAGACCTCCTCAGCAGTGCCACAAACTGATCTCCTCCATGACACGCCGAACTGAGGCAGTAATTAAAGCTAAATGAGCCCTTACCAAGTACTGAGTACATGTACATTAAATTAACATACTTTCCAGAAGGCCAACAATTCACTAAAAATGTTTTTTTTTTTATTGGTCTTGTGAAGTATTCTTATTTGTTGAGATAGCGAATTGGTGGGTTTTTGTTAAATATGAACCAAAATAATCACAATTAAAAGAACCAAAAACTTAAACTACTTCAGTCTGTGTGCACTGAATTTATTAAATACACAAGTTTTACAATTGAGTTGAATTACTGAACTAAATTAACTTTTCCATGACATTCTAATTTACTGAGATGCAGCTGTATTCTAACTAAACATTACTGGATTTCCACAGAAAGATCTATCTATCTATCTATCTATCTATCTATCTATCTATCTATCTATCTATCTATCTATCTATCTATCTATCTATCTATCTATCTATCTATCTATCTATCTATCTATCTATCTATCTATCTATCTATCTATCTACCTAAACAGCAGCGTTTGTCACAAACAGTTGTCAGTTATCACAATAGTTGCATAAAGATCACGTGATTTATTTTTAGGAATGTTTTTTATAATATCATATAAAGCATATGTTGCTTGAAAGAAAAAGTATTTCGTTAGCGTACCATGCTAACCAGCCAATCCTGGAATCTTTGGTTGTGTTAGAAGTCCATTTAGCACAAATCCCAGTGACAGTACGAGGCTGACACCTAGTGGACATTACTATTATTTGGGAATTTACAGACACGCCTGTTTTTCCCGTCCCTCATACACAGAAGCAGGAAGCATCGGTTTTTTGGTCTGAACGTGCAGTAAAATGGCAGAATCCTGTATTTCAGTGGAGCAGTTCTTGTGTCCGGTGTGTCTGGATCTCCTGAAGGATCCAGTGACCATCCAGTGTGGACACAGTTACTGTAAGAGCTGTATTACAGACTGCTGGGATCAGGAGGATCAGAAGAGAGTCTACAGCTGTCCTCAGTGCAGACAGACCTTCAGTCCAAGACCTGCTTTATTTAAGAACGTGGTGTTTGCTGAACTGCTGGAGAAACTGAAGAAGACCAAACTCCAAAGTGCTGTTCCTGCTGGAGCTGGAGATGTGCAGTGTGACGTCTGTACTGGAAGAAAACACAAAGCCATCAAGTCCTGTCTGGTGTGTCTGAACTCTTACTGTCAAACTCATTTTGACCATCATGAGGAGTTTAATTCACGTAAGCCACACAAAATGATTGAAGCCACTGGACGACTGCAGGAGATGATCTGTCAGAAACACGAGAAGCTCCTTGAGGTTTTCTGTCGCACTGATCAGAAGTGTATATGTGTGCTGTGTATGGATGAACATAAAAACCACAAGACTGTATCAGCCGCAGCACAGAGGACAGAGAAACAGGTATTTAACACTAGATGAAATACTGCTGACACTCAGATCATATGTGTTTATATCAGCACATTATTATCAACAGCTTACAGCATTCACAAGACAGCAGAAATAACAGCAGCTTCAAGAAGAGTTTCTCTGTTCACTGAAGACGCCCTGTAGACGCTTACTGACAGGCATTTATAAAATATACTCTGCTTTAGCAACATAAATAATGAAGTAATAATTATTCTTTGACAAAATATATACTTCTATCAGTCAAAATACAAGTAAAATGCAGTGACAGACAACTTTCTGTTCAGTAAATCTGACTGAATCCAGATGATTTTAGTCATACCTATTGTTCATTTATTTGATGTGTTTCTGGGTAGAGCCGCAGCTTAATTACGCAGGACACAGAACCACTGTTAGTGTGAAGCTCGAAGTCTGTGTCTGTTTCACTTTTATTGTGGTGCCTGAGGCCAGGTAGCCTATACTTCACTTTCTGTTATGGATGGATCATGGACAATATGACGATATGAATCCGATGGACGAAATTAAAAGTCTATTGTTTCATATAATGCTCTATCTTTTTGTATCGTCCTGTCGCAATATACATTGTTTACGGCAATACTTCATAATTTGACAGTCTTTTATGCTTTACACTGGGATGCATGTGTAAAGCCTATCAATGTCAAGCAATAAATTTATCCAATCAAGTCATTCAAGTAACCAATATTTATTAACTCGTCAAAAGTTCTAAAACACAAATAGGCTTAGCTGGTAGCAAGTTAATACCATCAGGGTTCAACAACCCCCAATATATCATGTGCAAATGTGCAATACTTTACACCAGACAAAAACAGTCATTCAAAACAGTGACACAGGCCAGCTCCTAAAAAAGAGCCAGAAAGACACCCTCCTTATTGTGCTAAAACATTTCAAAATCATTTTTAAAAACAACATACATCAAATAACATGAATAAACATTCCACTACAGCACAATATAAAACAAATAACATGAATACACGTTCCAATTTAGCACAATATAAAACAAACACACTTCAACCATATACAATCACATACCTAGTACCAGTTTTCCAACTCTGGCACAAACCATCATTGCCATCTGCACAAAACATTTAAATGCCAATGATTATACACAATATCACGCGGTTAAAAAGTATTACATCCAACTTTGTCACATACCTAACAACAGCTACGACAACTGTTTTCCAAAGCTGGCACAAACCATCATTGCAGTCTCCAAGAAAGAAACCACCACCACCTATCTGGCAATCAGCATGCACCTGCCATTACTCAAAGGCTAATGCCAGTCCATTCATAAAGGACACGTAGGCTAGAGACTACCATACTCACCCTACCAAACAGGACTACCGTAAATACTATAGTGTTTATAGCCATTACATTCACCGCCCCCACCACTGATCATCGTCCCGATGATCTTATAATTTCATCTATTAACCACCTAGTTAAACTACCATCCCCACACTTTTCCATATGATGTCAAAAGCCTAGTGTCCTTTATAAGCAATGGTCTACTCTAAAACCCCCCTATCTTCTCCATTAGAAACAACAGATTTGGGTAGATTAAATGGGTTAGAATGCCTCCCTGCTGTTGATCTACTAGAACGCCGCAATTGACCTGGAGGTACTTGAGTGACTTCGGACATTTGAGATTCTTCTGAATCAATTTGCTCCACTAAATCAACATCTGATTCACTACATACCTCTGGTTCTGACTGATTTCCCATCCTCAGCAAGGATTCAGTTGAGGCCTCTTCCCTAACAACCCATGCTTCATCCAGTTCACTATCAGAGACTACCTCACTATAACTCTGGACATCCTGGTGAACCGCCCCTACTACCCCTGGACCGCACGGCCTCAATTCTGTTCTATGAACATTCTTTGGTGGGCAAGACTCCTCCACAGGAGCAACTGTATACACCGCTTTAGTGTCATCTGGCTGAGCTATCACTTTGTAGGGCGTAGGCATCCACAAATCCTGAATTTTATGCCTTCCTAAAAAATTGTGGTTCCTACGATAAACCAATTGACCCACCTGCAAAGAACTCTGTAGTGAAGGAGGACCAATATATCTCTTCCTAACTTCAGCAGCATGTTCCATCTGCCCCCATGCTTTTTGATAAGCCTCTTTAAATCTCTCCTGATGCCCCACCACCCATTCATCAACCGTCTCTATAAAATCTGACTGGCTTACCCCAAACAAAATGTCAACTGGTAACTTTGGCAACTGTCCAAAAACCAAAAAATATGGGCTATAACCAGTACTTGCATGCTCGGTTGTATTATAAGCAAAAACTACTTCTGGTAAATATTCAACCCATCTTCTTTTCTTCAATGGTGAGAGAGTTCTTAACAAATTATGCAGGGTTCGATTGAACCTCTCGCATTGACCATTGCCCTGCTGATGATAAGGGGTAGTTAGACTCTGCTTAATCCCATACATTTTACACAAGTTTCGGACAACCTCTGCCTCAAAACATCTCCACTGATCTGAATGAATTCGTTGGGGGACCCCATACTTGTGAATCCACTCCCTAACAAACACATCAGTGAAAATCAAGACATTCTCCTTACCATCACTAGAAGGTTCTAGAACAGTGAAATCCATAGCTACCACTTCAAAGGGTCTTCTAGCTAACAAACTACCGGTTTCAGTCACTAACTTTGGCACTGGGGCTTTTGCCACAATACATTGTTCACATTGCTTACAATAAGTTTCAATATCTTGAAACATTCCTGGCCAATAACATCTGGCTCTGACCAGCTTAAAAGTGCGTTCTACACCCTGATGCCCATGTTCATCATGTATCCCACGAAGGACTTCCTCCTTCAGACTCTGAGGTAGGAGCACCTGTTTAATCTGGCCTTGTTTAGTATCCACAAATTGGCGGTACAAGACTCCTTCCTCCTCTACCAACTTCTCCCATTGTCGTAGAAGTTCCAAGACCTTACCGTCCTCTTTAGCCCTCACTAATCTACCAGGTTTTACTTTCTGACTCCAATACACACAAAACCTTGCAATAATGGGGTCGGCCTGCTGTTGAGCGGCCCAAACTGCCTGAGAAAACACAGGGAAGCTACATGTGGTTGTCTGCTCATTAATCATCATTGTATGACCCTTCTCTGGAGTTTGATTAAAAATACTCCCCCCAAATGCAGGTTTAGCCATTGACTGGGTTTGTCGTGACAATGCATCCGCCCCCCCATTTTGACGCCCTGGCCTATAACGAATTTCAAAATCAAATCTAGCCAGGTCTGAAACCCATCTCTGCTCAATGGCACCAAACTTGGCAGTCTGCAGATGACTCAGCGGATTATTATCCGTAAACACTATAAATTTGTGGCCTAACAAATAGTCACGAAACTTATCTGTGACTGCCCATTTCAATGCCAACAGCTCTAGCTTCATGGCACTATAATTCTCCATGTTCCGCTCGGATGGCCTTAACCCACGACTTGCATATGCAATCGGTCTTCTTCCATCTTTCCCTTCTTGGGACAATATTGCTCCCAACCCATGATGGCTGGCATCAACTTCCAAATAGAAGGGCTTTGTAAAATCTGCATAGCCAAGTACCGGGGCTGTAACTAGCTTCTCTTTACCTGTAAAGCTGATTCACACTCAGAACCCCACAGTTCACCAAGTGGCACTCTAGTGGTCTTAGATTTACCTGCCTTTGGTGTGGCCAATGCTGCAAGAGCATGCAGGGGTGCTGCCAACTGAGAAAATTTTTTCACAAATCGCCTGTAATATCCGGCAAAACCCAAAAAAGATCTAAGTTCTGTTACTGTACCTGGTCGTGGCCATTGGACTACTACCTGGGTTTTCTCAGGATCTGTTGCAACCCCCTCAGCAGATATCACATGTCCTAAATAGGATACTTGGTGTTGAAAAAGCGAACATTTACTCCATTTCACTTTTAGGCCACACTCCCTAAAACGTGAAAGAACTAACCTGAGACGACTAAGATGTTGTTCAAAAGATGACGAGAACACAACCACATCATCTAAATAGAGAAGCAAAGACTGAAAGTACTGATCACCTAAAATTCTCTCCATAAGTCGCTGAAATGTTCCGGGTGCGTTGCAAAGCCCAAAAGCCATATGATTAAACTGATATAGACCAAATGGTGTACAAAAAGCAGTCTTTTGTCTGTCCTTCTCAGCAACCTCCACTTGATTATAACCACTAGCGAGGTCCAAGGTTGAAAACCACTGGGCCCCGCTAAGTGCATCAAGTGACTCCTCTATCCTAGGGAGTGGATATGCATCTTTTCTTGTCTTTAAGTTTAACTGGCGGTAGTCAACACACATCTGCATATTGCCATTTTTTTTCTTAACAATAACCAAAGGTGATGAATACGGACTACAGCTCTCACTAATAATACCTTGCTCCAAAAGCTGTCTAATATGATCCTTCACCTCTTCATATTGGCTTGGTGGAAGACGGCGATAACACTGACGAACTGGAACATCATCAGTGACTGGTATCTCATGCTGTATAATTGAGGTGCGCCCAAAATCATTATCACTGAAAGCAAACACATCAGCATAATTATTCAGTAATGCTTTAACCTGAGCTATCTGCTGAGGTTCCAAAAAAGGGCATTCAAATTGAAAATCCTGTGTAGAGCTAGATCCAGCCTCTTGACTCAAAACCAAAGCCTCTTCAGAACCTAATGAAATCTGAACCTCCCCAGGAGATATATTCTGAAAAGAAATAGACTTTGAACCTCCTGCTACTATTTTAGCTACATGCAAGCGTGCCAGGCATGTATGAGGGGCCAAATTGATATCTAAAGCACCAGCATTTACAATAGGAACAGCTAACTGGCCACCCTGCACCTTCACCAAACCTGGAGATACCATTAAGGAGCCAGGTAAAATCCCTTCATCTACCTCCAACCCCTCCACCAAAACGATATAATCTGAACCATGAGTATTCTGGAAACCTGTAGCGGGAACCAAACACATAGAACCTGCAGGTACCAGTACAGGTGAAGGGGCCATCACTTTTGCAAAACCCTGATACACTTGAGCACATGGTCCAGGTGACTTTACATTAAAAGAATCAGACAGAATTTCACGGTAATCTTTTATTATGTTCATGCCCACCAACCCTGGAACAGATTTTCTCTTCAATTTTGTAATAGGATCCGTTGGGTCTCTCACCACCAAAACGCCACGCTGTGGCAAGACCTTATCCATAATTTTAACATCAAGTTCCAAATAACCCAAATACGGTATAGAAAGGCCATTTGCTGCTTTTAAAGACAACCACCCACATTCTTTTAGAACATCCTCCCCTTTGCATTCAAAATGTTCCTTAAAAAAACTCTCGGTTATGATGGTGACCATAGAGCCTGTATCTATCATAGATGGAACACATACTCCCCCCATATACACATCCATAACTAGAGTAGGTCCTGTAAGTGCATGGAATACTTTTTCCCATGAATGGGTGAAATCACCTGAGCCCAACTGCTCCCTTCCTATAGCCTGGCTCTTAACTACAGAGGGAATTTGTTTCCCTGTTGCATAGTAGTTTGGACAACTGCCCCCCTAGCAACCTCAGATGGGGTTACTTGGCGACCAGCGTCACCAACAGTATTGACATTTGAGCAAAAACGTGCAATATGTCCTACTCCCTGACATCTAAAACAAATAGGTCTTCCTGCTGAATCATACCTGGGTTCCTGTCTTGGCCTACGCCCCCGCCTCCCTTCAGAAACTTGAAGCCGTGCTACCTGCTGTGCAAGCCCCTCTAATTTCTCCTCCTGTTTCCTCATTGCATCTCTAAGTTCCAGAAGAAAGGAATCAGGGTTAACGGACTTATTTGTTGTAATACCAGAGCATTCAACTGCTGCATCTTCTGGTGCTAAATTATAGGAAGCTCTATCAGGCACATTATCTTCTTCCCAAAACAGCATAGATTCTCTCCGCAACGCTGAGAATTTTATATTTGGGTCTTGTCTAATTAATCGTTTTAGTTCTCGACGAAGTGAGGGGTCTCTAACGTTCTCTGCGTACCTCAGGTGTGCTATATCTTATCTCCTGTTTAGCTCCCCCCTCCAGATGATCATACAAAAATGCTGCCTGTTCTCTTTCTCTATATTGTCGATAATTCATAGAGTTCTGCACTTCATCAGTCCAATCATAATAGGAGATAGTACCTGGTTCACCGGAAAACATTAACATCTTTTTGTCTTTAGGCATATAAATCACTTCAACAGATGTCGTAACTTTACTTGTGGAGGTTGGTGAGGCTGCTGAATAAGCCTGGCCTACATCTGAAGGAGAATGTGAAGTTTCCATAGGATCGGTTATTGTTACTTGTTGTAACTAGGCAGTCAATGCTTCATTCTGTTGTTTAAGTTCATCCATCGCTGCTTTTTCCCTATCCAGTCTTTCCTGCAATGCAGCAAGCTCTTGCTCCATCGTTTGGAAGTCAGTCGTACAACAACAGTCTTTATATCCAATGCAGTTTTCAATGTAGTCTCTTGTTCCCACACTCGTCGTCCCTTCAGCCTATGTCACTGTTTTGAAAACTTACCTTACTCTACATCAACTTGCTACCAGTTTTTTAAATATCCTGTTCGTGACGCCAAACTGTAAAGCCTATCAATGTCAAGCAATAAATTTATCCAATCAAGTCATTCAAGTAACCAATATTTATTAACTCGTCAAAAGTTCTAAAACACAAATAGGCTTAGCTGGTAGCAAGTTAATACCATCAGGGTTCAACAACCCCCAATATATCATGTGCAAATGTGCAATACTTTACACCAGACAAAAACAGTCATTCAAAACAGTGACACAGGCCAGCTCCTAAAAAAGAGCCAGAAAGACACCCTCCTTATTGTGCTAAAACATTTCAAAATCATTTTTAAAAACAACATACATCAAATAACATGAATAAACATTCCACTACAGCACAATATAAAACAAATAATCATGTCACTGCCCTACTATCTGTGTTCCCATCTGTCCGGTGCACAGCCACGTCCGCACTGCTTCCGAAGGCTGCAGACTTTCACCTCACTGCCATATTGAAAATGGGTTTGGACAGATTTCTGAGGCAGCATAACGGTTTAATGATCTACAACAAAATATAATGCGTTTTTGTGATAACTAAACCAATATTTCATTATTATAATACTGATTTCTCGTTAGAACTAACACCAAATGTGAAAAAAATTGTTAGAAATATACATTTACACACAAACTGACCACCAAATGCAACTTTCAGATGCCATCTTTTTTTTGCGGCGAATGTGGACTATTGACCAGGAGGATAAACTCGCTGAAGTCTGACAGGAACAGCGAGCGCTGTATGATGTTTCTAGCAACGTATTCCAATGCCTTTTTAGTTCTCTCTCGCTCTCTCTCTCACACACGCATATGTAGTTTACAGGGACTCTCCATAAACGTAACGGTATTCTATACTGTATATCCCCATACACTACCTCTATCCATCACAGAAAATGCATGTTTAAAATTTCTATTAAACACCGTATAGTATTTTTTAAAAGCCATTTGGTTTACGAGGACACAGAAATTGTCCTCACAAACCATGTTTACATTGTAATACCTATTTCAGATATTTATAAACCATATACAAGAAAACACACACAGGGTAACCAAACGTCCCGGTTTCCTATTGCTGAAAAATAACCTGTACGTGTAGGAAACAGTCACGGCTCGTATCAATATTTTATATGCAGTTATTAGAGAGGGAGAGCAGTTATATTAGGCTCGTTCCACTTGAAGCAGCGCTGCACAGAATGATCACCTGTATGACATCAAAGTACCGCGAGAGCGATTAGAATGCATTGGATATGTGTGCTCTCTTATCGCTCTCGCGGTACTTTAATGTCGTACAGTGATCCTTCTGTGCGTGCAGCGGTGCTTCAAGTCGAACGCGTCTATCAACTTCATGAGATTGCTTCTGGAATTCGCAGGTTGTAAAATCGTGTCGTATATCATCTTGTCCATACGATTTTCAGATAAACTCACTCGTGCCGTGTGCGTGGACATACGATCTTCCGATCATCCGAATTCGCACTGTGTATGCCCGCCTTAAGGCTGACTACACAATTAATGTCTTATTCACATAAAATATTTGTTAGAGAGGATTTGTGAGCATGCAGAACTGAGATCTGAGCAGTGAGTAAATTCTAATTTAAGAAGACAGGGATGTCCATTGGGGGGTAACCGTTAAACTGCCTCACCCTACTTCTACTGGATTCGTCTGTTCACATGATGATTTAGAGCCAGTAGTTTTCTGTGTCTTTCACTATCATCTGTTTGTCCTGCAGAAGCAGCTGAAGAAGATGCAGAAGACGCTCCAGCAGAGAATCCAGCAGAGAGAGAAAGATCTCCAGCAGCTGAGAGACACTGTGGAGTCTCATAAGGTGAGTCTGGAGAAGAAGAGAAGTTTGTCTCCGTCTCAGTTCAGACTCACTGAAGCTGAATCACTGTGTGTCCTAACAGCGCTCTGCACAGACAGCAGTGGAGGACAGTGAGAGGATCTTTACTGAGCTCATCCGCTCCATTGAGAGAAGCCGCTCTGAGCTGATACAACTGATCAGAGATCAGGAAAAGACTGCAGTGAGTCGAGCTGAAGAACGACTGAAGCAACTGGAGCAGGAGATCAATGATCTGAGGAGGAGAGACGCTGAGCTGGAGCAGCTTTCACACACACAGGATCACATCCAGTTCTTGCAGGTACAGGACATGCATTTGCTGACATTTGATCAATTAACGTTTGTACCGTCATCAGTATTATGAACAGATGTTGCATTTTTCATGAGAGTAGTGTTATCAGAATAAATGCTGTCAGTGGATGGTCTCAGTGAACAGAGATAAAGACTCTTACTTTCTTCTGTTTGTGTCTGTTTGTCTTTATTCTGATGTCTTTGTGTGTCTGCAGAGTTTGCAGTCTCTGTCTGTTTCAGAATATAGACTCAGCACAGCACTTCAGGTGACTGTCAGCTCTCAGTTGACCTTTGATGAAGTGAGAAGATCTGTCTCTCTACTGAGAAAGGAGATTGAGGATTTTTGCAAAGATGAAATAGAAATCATATCTGATAAAGGTAAAATCTAGGACCTTAACATTACCAGTCAAACTTGTTTTAAATGCCATATTTGTAATATTTTTTAAGAATTCTCTTCTGCTGACCAAGCCTGCATTTATTTGATCCAAAATACAGCAAAAACAGTAATATTGTGAAATATTTTAAAGGGGGGATGAAATGCTCGTTTTCACTCAATATCCTGTTAATCTTGAGTACCTATAGAGTAGTACTGCATCCTTCATAACTCCAAAAAGTCTTTAGTTTTATTATATTCATAAGAGAAAGATAGTCTGTACCGATTTTTCCCGGAAAAACACGACCTGCTGGAGGCGTGACGTGTGGGCGGAGCTAAAGAATCACAAACGCCAGTGGGCTTTTGCGTTGAGAGCATGTGGAAGCTGTGACATCACCGTGAGAAAAAAAAAAAAAACCATGGCTAACAGTCCGATTCAGCCGTTTATTTATGATCCAGAATCAGATCCCGAGGCTGAAATTTAACAAGAGCAGCAGCAGCAAAGACTCCGGCATGGGAGGCGGACGCACTAACAAGGAGGCAGAGATATTTTAAGCAGTTTTATTCACCGCCTGCGGTTCCAACACACGATCGTGACCCTTTTTCATTGGGATTGCATCATCCTTAAGAAATAAACGATACGCAAATCCGTCGTCAAACTGGGCCTTGTTTGTAAAACAAGCATCTTTGAAATGCAGGGAACAAACAAAAACACTTGCACAACTCCGTTGATGCTCTGTAAAAATAAACTCCATCCACTGGTCCCTTAATGCTGTTTTTTTTTTGGTAATCTGTGCAGGGTTGTCTTGCCCTGGCAACCAAAAACACACTTCTTTTGTGACATTTGGCGACGCTCTCGCTCTGATCAGTGAAGTCTGTTGTGCTCTCAGTGCTCTGCTATACGGGAGCGCGCTCTTCCGGCAGAAGTGTCTCAGGACCCATATAAGGAAATTCCGCTCCATCTAACGTCACACAGAGCCATACTCGAAAAAAACTTTCC
Source organism: Carassius gibelio (assembly GCF_023724105.1). Lineage (NCBI taxonomy): Eukaryota > Metazoa > Chordata > Actinopteri > Cypriniformes > Cyprinidae > Carassius > Carassius gibelio. The sequence continues at coordinate 4,122,877 of NC_068372.1, forward strand.
GAAACTTGTGACAAACCAGAAGGAGTATTTTGGGAACAAAAATACTCCTTCAAACGTACAACTTAATTTTTGAAACTTTGTCCATGTTTAGCATGGGAATCCAACTCTTTAACAGTGTAAAAAACTCAGTATGCATGAAATAGCATTTCACCCCCCCTTTAACTGTTTAAAATAACAGTTCCTCTTCAGGAACTTGAGCTTCGTTGAAGCGATAAGGGGAACGCGTCTAGCGTGAGCGACTCTGAATATCGTGTGTAATCAGTCCAATGGAAGAGCATGATGTCACAGGCGGGGTGACGTAAGCGAGATCCAAGTCATGTCTAAGAGCAAGGCGAAAACTAAGCATTTGAAAGGGGATTCCGGATCTTATGGAGATACACGAGTGGGGATACACACAGTCTGTGCATGGTCTGCCTGGGTTCGAAGCTCTCGAGGGAGGCCGCACTTTGAGAGAATGTCGGTGGGGCTGCTTCATTCCTGGAGGGCTCTCTTTGAGGAGGGAGCCTTCGCCAGTGTTCCTCGCGGTGCTGGTCCCGCTTCTACTGAGGCAGAACAGCAGCTGCACTCGTGGGGATCACAAGTAGATTTGGCGAAGGGAATGGAGACAGGTGAGTCCCTATCTCCTTCCATTTCCACCAGATCCAGCGACCAATCTCTGGAGTCAGAAGCACGCTCTGCGGTTCCTTCCACCCAGGGAGAGGGATCGACACTCCGCCTCTCTTCCTCCGAGGAGGTCGATGTGGAGTCTGTCGCCCGGGATTCATCACCCCATTCGCCACAATACGAGGGGCTCTTAGAGGTGGTTACTCGCGTGGTGGCCAAATTAAGCATCGAATGGCCCACCAAGAAATCAACTGAACCGCAGCGAAGCAAGCTCGATGAACGTTTCCTGCAGGGGAGTCAACCACCGCCTAGCCAGGGCCTTCCATTCTTTCCCGATCTGCACAAAGAAATAGCCAGATCATGGAAACGCCAGTTTTCAGCCCGCCTCTACATCCCCTCATCAGATTACTATGCCAGTGTGGTGGGGATGGGAGAGCACGGATACAGAGCGATACCTCGGGGTGGAACAGACGCTCGCGAGCTATCTGTCCCCCGGAGCCCCCGGTGTTGCCCTCCAAGCCACTCAAAACAACTTCAGCTTCGGTGAGCTCAGAGCAGGTTGTGGCATCGAGATGTCCTCGCACATATGGGGGAGCTGGGTTTGAGACTGATTTTGGCGATGCAGGCACGATTGTCTCCTGTTATTGAGTCGATCCTCATCTCAGTCAAGAGAGTCAAAGAAGGCCAGACACTCACTGTCAAACAATTTCAGAGATTGTTTGGTCTGATGGAAGCTGTGTCCAACGTGATACCTCTTTGCCTGCTGTACATGAGACCCCTACAGTGGTGGCTCAAGACCAAGGGATTTTCCCCGAGGAGCAATCCACTTCGAACTATCAAGGTCACGTGGCGCTGCCTCCGTGCCTTGGAAATGTGGAATAAACCTTGGTTCTTGAATCAGCGCCCAGTGCTGGGAGCTCCTTGTCACCGTGTAATACTACCGATGGATGCATCCCTCACTGATTGGGGTGTGGTCATGAGTGGGACCTCCACCAGGGAGGTCTGCGTTCACGCCCCTTGTACAAGCTGGCGCACCAGATCCTTGTGCGGTCCAAGAGCAAACTCCTCTCATTAAGAGCAGTATATATTCCTGGGAAAGTAAATATGGGAGCAGACATACTGTCGAGGCAGGGGCCAAGGCCCAGGGAATGGAAGCTTCACCCCGAGGTGGTGAAGCAGATATGGAGAGTTTTTGGCAGAGCTCAAGTAGACCTCTTTGCGGCTCAAGAGACATCACAATGTCCCCTTTCATTCTCTCTAGTTCATCCAGCTCCTCTGGGACTGGACGCTATGGTAAAGTCCTGGCTGAGGCTTCGTCTGTACACCTTTCTCCCTATTGCTCTGCTCCCGAAGGTTCAGGCGAGAGTACGCCGGGACGGGGTCCGTCTGTTGTTAGTAGCCCCATTCTGGTCGGGTCGAGTATGGTACGCACATCTGGGCTCGCTGCTCGACAGCTCTCAACGGAAGATACCGATCAGGACAGACCTACTCTCACAGATGCAGGGGACGATAATTCACCCTCGCACGGAGTTGTGGAAGCTGTGGGTGTGGCCCCTGAGGGGGCACAACCCATAGCATCCGGTCTCTTAACCGAAGTTGTTGAGACCATCCTCCAAGCTAGAGCTCCGTCAATGAGGAAACTGTATGCCCTGAGGTGGAAACTCTTCACCTCATGGTGCAGAGACCGCCAGCTTGACCCAGCAAACTGCCCAGCTGGTACAGTTCTGGAGTTTCTACAAGCCAGGCTCTCTGCAGGGTTGACCCACTCCACGCTGAAGGTTTACATGGCGGCCATTACGGCCTACCATGCCCTTCTCGATGGTCAGTCTTTGGGAAGACACCTCTTAGTTACGTTTCCTCCATGGTGCGCTGAGGCTGAGACCTCCAGTACGGTCCCGTAGTCCCCAATTGGACTTGGTTGTGGTGTTAGAGGCTTTTTGCAAATCTCTATTCGAGCCGATTCAAGATATATCAAACAGACATCTGACACTTAAAACCGCCTTTCTGTTGGCCATTACCACTCTGAGGAGGGTAGGAGATTTACAGGCCCTCTCAGTGGCCCCTACTTATCTTGATTTTGCACCTGGCATGACCAAAGCGTTCATAATACCCTCATGCGGGATATGTTCCTAGGGTTCCCTCTATCACACCACAACCTGTAGTGCTGCAGGCCTTCTGTCCTCCTCCCGACCAAGAGAAGCTAAATTGTATGTGTCCAGTTCGAGCGCTGGACGCATACGTCTACAGAGCTGCCCTGTGGAGAAAAACAGACCAATTGCTTGTATGCTACGGTCCCCCCAAGAGGGGTTTTCCTGCTTCTAAGCAGGCTGTTAGTTGTTGGATAGTTGAGACTATCAACGCCACCTATGAGTCCTCTGGTCGTCCCCAGCTGTCGGGAGCCAAGGCTCACTCTACACTTGGTATGGCAGCCTCCAAGGCCTTTCTAGCAGGTGTGTCCATGCTGGGGTGGTCCACGCGTTCTACTTTTGCAAGATTCTGTGGTTTAGACATGCCAGTCACTCCAGGCGCTTCAGTCCTCTCGTCCGAAGCTGTGCACTTCGGATAGACACTAGGCAGGGGTTTGGTAGTCTGGCAGCGTGGGTACTCGTTCCCCAAAGCATTTCGATGCAGCTCGAGTTCCTTAAGAGGAACATCTCTAGTTTACATATGTAACCCTAGTTCCTCGAGGGAAAGTTTTTGTAACATTATAAATGTTTTTATCATCGAATGTTTTTTGATCAAGTTAAAGCATCCTTGCTAAATAAAAGTATTAATTTCTATAAGCTTGGTGAGCAGAAGGGACTTTAAAAAGGGAACATTAAAAATCATATGTTCAAAATCTTTTGACTGGTAGTGTATTTGTTTACATAAATTAATTAAGCATGATTGACTGTCAGCAATATAATGAAAAAAATAGTGCAGTACCTATAGGATGGATTGTTTTTAAACTGAAAACTCTGTTTTCTATAGTGAAATTAGTTGAGCTCATTCCTTCCCCTGAACTCAAGACCAGAGAGGAGTTCTTACAATGTAAGTTACTATAAAGACATACAAGCTCAGAAATGTATTTATATAGCCGTGGATGTAACAAGGGGTCCAGAAATCTGAGATGAGATTGAAAAACTATGATTTTCAAGAAGTAAATTTAAACCAGGAAATATACTTAAATAATTACATTGAATTGTATAATATAAATGTATACTGTATGATGCAACTAATACAATAGAAGTGAATGAGTGCCGTTGATCATGTCACTTTCTGTTCAGATTGTTTTCCATTAAAACACTTGATGATCTTTTGATGATCTCAAATCATGCTGAAGAATCCTGAAAACCTGATAATCAGAAAGTCTTCTCTGGTTTTTATCTTCAGTATTCAGCTCAAAATATGACTAAATTTATTGGTGGTTTTACTGTAGCTAGTCAAAACAGTTTAAACTCATTTCTGTTTGGTATTTCAACTAAATATTATTTCTACTTTATATCTATAATAATAATAATTAATAATAATAAAATAAATAGAGTGAGATTCATGCAATTAAAACGCATACAAAGATACATTTATCAGACATGTGAAGTTGTTTTCTCTGAAGTGTTGAAGTGCTGTTACAGTTTTGTCTCCATCAGACTCTTACCAGTTGGCTCTGGATCTGAACACAGTGAACCCCCTCCTTGGACTGTCTGATGGGAACAGCGTTATCTTTCAGGGTGACATGTGCTATGGGTATCCGGATCATCCAGACAGATTTGATTACTGGGAGCAGGTGTTGTGTACAAAGAGAGTGTGTGGACGCTCTTACTGGGAAGTTGAGCAGAGTGAGAAAGGTATGATGGAGGTAGCAGTGTCATATAAGAACATCCGTAGGAAGGGAGAGGTTGAGAGGAGGGATTGCTTGTTTGGATGTAATGATCACTCCTGGAGTTTATTCTGCTCTTCCTTCAGATGCTCATTCACTCACAATAGCATAGAGACTGATCTCCCTGTAAAGTCCATCAGCAGGAGAATAGGAGTGTTTGTGGATCACAGTGCAGGAACTCTGTCCTTCTACAGCGTCTCTGACACAATGAGCCTCATCCACACAGTCCAGACCACATTCACTCAGCCGCTCTATCCTGGGTTTAGAGTTTATTATGGAACAACCATGAAACTATCCAATTTATCAAAATAGAGATATTCTACCTGAATTTGTTTTAAATCATTGCTTTAAACTGCATTATAAATTAGAAAAAAAAAGTTATCTGGTGTCTTGTTTTCCATAAACAAATAAGTAGGTGAGATGTTGCTCAAAATGTAACATTAATCTAATAGTGGTTGTAAAAGTGGAATAAGAATAAAAATGAAAGATTAATCACTGACTTACAGTACAAGCATGACCATATGGTTTTGGACCCCTTGATTGTGTATTGTACAGAGTTGCTTATGTTTATTATTATTATTTCTTTAAATAAAACATTGGTCAGTAGTGTGACCTGATGGACTGTAGCTGTTTTGATTTTCCTGTGACATTTATATGCAGTATTTATAATTGAGTATGAAGTGTATACAGCCCTGATCATATTAACCTGCTATATAATACTGGTTATTCACTGTACAATCAAAAAACCTGACACTGATCTTTTATGGTTTTCAAGCTATAATTACTAGAGGAAATGCATGCATAGTATATAAGGTTTTGCTAGAAAAAATCTGGAACAACTGAAAGGGATTTTGTTCCAATTTTCTATTATGTTCTGCCAAATATGCTGTTCATTTTTGTTCCTTAAACCAGCAACAGTGTTGTGAATAAAGCTGTGAGAAATTAGTTAGAAATTAGCTGGGAAAAAATTGGTGTTCCCAAACTACCATAAAGCTCCAACAAAGACCTTTCTAATAAAAGAGTCAGTTGCCAAATGTTGAAAACAACCCCTGTAGACGCTTTTTTATAATATCATATAAAGCATATGTTGCTTGAAAGAAAAAGTATTTCGTTAGCGTACCATGCTAACCAGCCAATCCTGGAATCTTTGGTTGTGTTAGAAGTCCATTTAGCACAAATCCCAGTGACAGTACGAGGCTGACACCTAGTGGACATTACTATTATTTGGGAATTTACAGACACGCCTGTTTTTCCCGTCCCTCATACACAGAAGCAGGAAGCATCGGTTTTTTGGTCTGAACGTGCAGTAAAATGGCAGAATCCTGTATTTCAGTGGAGCAGTTCTTGTGTCCGGTGTGTCTGGATCTCCTGAAGGATCCAGTGACCATCCAGTGTGGACACAGTTACTGTAAGAGCTGTATTACAGACTGCTGGGATCAGGAGGATCAGAAGAGAGTCTACAGCTGTCCTCAGTGCAGACAGACCTTCAGTCCAAGACCTGCTTTATTTAAGAACGTGGTGTTTGCTGAACTGCTGGAGAAACTGAAGAAGACCAAACTCCAAAGTGCTGTTCCTGCTGGAGCTGGAGATGTGCAGTGTGACGTCTGTACTGGAAGAAAACACAAAGCCATCAAGTCCTGTCTGGTGTGTCTGAACTCTTACTGTCAAACTCATTTTGACCGTCATGAGGAGTTTAATTCACGTAAGCCACACAACATGATTGAAGCCACTGGACGACTGCAGGAGATGATCTGTCAGAAACACGAGAAGCTCCTTGAGGTTTTCTGTCGCACTGATCAGAAGTGTATATGTGTGCTGTGTATGGATGAACATAAAAACCACAAGACTGTATCAGTCGCAGCACAGAGGACAGAGAAACAGGTATTTAACACTAGATGAAATACTGCTGACACTCAGATCATATGTGTTTATATCAGCACATTATTATCAACAGCTTACAGCATTCACAAGACAGCAGAAATAACAGCAGCTTCAAGAAGAGTTTCTCTGTTCACTGAAGACGCCCTGTAGACGCTTACTGACAGGCATTTATAAAATATACTCTGCTTTAGCAACATAAATAATGAAGTAATAATTATTCTTTGACAAAATATATACTTCTATCAGTCAAAATACAAGTACAATGCAGTGACAGACAACTTTCTGTTCAGTAAATCTGACTGAATCCAGATGATTTTAGTCATACCTATTGTTCATTTATTTTATGTGTTTCTGTGTAGAGCCATAGCTTAATTACACAGGACACAGAACCACTTCTTATTATGCTTCATGTTAATTTATGTACAGTTGTTGTAAATTATAAATCATCCTTTTTGAAGTTCGACATCTATTGACATTTCGAGAGTGAATCCCACATTTCCTATATGCGGATGGGCCTATGTATTGAAGCATGTATGTGGCTGCTCTCCAGGCCACTTGTTGAATATGTTAAATGTTGAATATATTATACTATTATCATCAGGACAGTGTGCAAAGACCTCTCCCTTTATAATCACTAAAAATGTAATTCATTGATCGTAATCTCACCGTTCTATTGTAGTCAGTAACACTGACCACATGATGATTTAGAGCCAGTAGTTTTCTGTGATATTGATGATCATCTGTTTGTCCTGCAGAAGCAGCTGAAGAAGATGCAGAAGACGCTCCAGCAGAGAATCCAGCAGAGAGAGAAAGATCTCCAGCAGCTGAGAGAGACTGTGGAGTCTCATAAGGTGAGTCTGGAGAAGAAGAGAAGTTTGTCTCCGTCTCAGTTCAGACTCACTGAAGCTGAATCACTGTGTGTCCTAACAGCGCTCTGCACAGACAGCAGTGGAGGACAGTGAGAGGATCTTTACTGAGCTCATCCGCTCCATTGAGAGAAGCCGCTCTGAGCTGATACGACTGATCAGAGATCAGGAAAAGACTGCAGTGAGTCGAGCTGAAGAACGACTGGAGCGACTGGAGCAGGAGATCAATGATCTGAGGAGGAGAGACGCTGAGCTGGAGCAGCTTTCACACACACAGGATCACATCCAGTTCCTGCAGGTAACACACATCTAGAAGAGCAGAATCATAGTGGACTTGAACAGATCCTGCTGTGACAGAGACTCACAGAGAAACAGTTCATGAGTGTCTTATTATATAATCATCAGTCAGACTCTCATCTAATAACAGTGGTGGTGCTGGGGGGGGGGGGGGGGGGGGGGGGCTTGAAGGGGTTATAGCCCCATCAGAAACTTGCTTAGCCCTGATACAGCCCCCAAAGGATTTCCTAATGATGTTCCTGTTTTTGGTGTCACTTTCATTAACACTGAACAATAAAGATTAAAAACCTAAAAAAAGAAGAGATGCCTAATATGTGGCCTAGAAACATTTTTTATTGTGGGGGAGGGGTCAAGCAACACAACCAAGCAATGCGCAAACTGTGCACAAGAGTTATGCTGGAGAACGTCCCTCAATTCACTATAGAGAATGTTCTGGGAAAAAATGTGTATAGATATGACACTCTTATTTATTGTGTGTTAATGATTGTTCTTATTATTCAGTATTTTCATTGTATGCGATTGATATGGAGTAGCAATATATATATATATATATATATATATATATATATATATATATATATATATATATATATATTTAGAAAAAAATATATAAATTTATATATCCATTCTGTAAAAGTTGGAGACCCCTGTTATAGACGTTCATTAGTTTCACTCAATATAATTAGTTTTTTAGCACCCCCTCTGAACTGTTATTCCTCCCCTTAGCACCCTGAACAAAAAAATTCTGGAGCTGTCACTTTCTTTTAGCCATCTTGATAAAAATGAATGGATTTCAGCTCTGGAAATCTTGCTTAAATGGGTCTCATGTCAGAGCCTTTCTTTCACTTTTCTGTCTCCATGTGCAGCTGATGAGTTTTGATTTCCGTTTTCTGTAGAGTTTCCAGTCTCTCTCAACACCACCTAAATCTACAGATGTAGATTATCCCTTAATTTCTCTGTACTCTTCTGATGGTCTGAGAGAATCTGTCCATCAGCTAAGAGACAAACTGGAGGATTTCTGCAAAGAGGAGCTCAAGAAGATCTCAGACAGAGGTAAAGTTGTGGAGATTAATCTGCTCTCTGAAATGAGTCCATCATTTCATATCATGGAGAACGTGTACAGGTTCTGTATATAACCATGGTTCCCCGAAGGGAACAAGATTCTGCATCCGAAGAAACTATGGGAATGCCGCCAGCATGACTATGGTGTTACAGCCCTGCCTATTTTTCTCTTATTTTGGTTAAGGTTGCAGGTTCCTCCTGGATGGGCGGGATTCCAGTGTTAATTATTGGCACCTGTGGCACCCTATTTAAGAGGCTCATGGAGCTGTGATCACTCTCTCTCATTTTTGGTTTGTTTGTTTGAAGAGTGGGTTGATATTTTGTGTTCACATTTGTTTTCCACAACTCCACAAACCCAATTTCTAACAGCTATTTGATTTGATTCATTTGTTATTCTTTAATACTTTGACCCTAGACATTATTTGATTAATTTGAAATAAATTTATAATTGTATTGAAACCTATTTTTGTCTAAGTGCCCTCTTTATGTTGTGACTTTGAGCCGGGTCGTAACATAAATTGGGGGCTCGTCCGGGATCAAATTCTTGTTTGAAGTTGGGGTTTTGTGACTTGTTTTTCAAGTTTTTTTGAGAGTGGAGCATGGAAAAGGTTCATAGTTATTGGATTAATAGAGGACTCCGGTTAGGTAGAGTGGTCCAGCTGGGTTGCTAGTCAATCCTTCCAACGGAGCACTGTTTGTTTTGTTAGTTTGTTTTGTTAGTTTGTTATTTTTGAAGGTATCCCGGGTGGAGATTTAATCTCTGTTGGGGGTGCGCTATTCAGGGCCTGGTTTTTACCAGGTGACATGAAGTTCAGCGTTTAAAGTGGCCCCGAGCCTGGTAAGCCTTTGAAGATTAGAGAGGTTCGTTTTTTTTGTTTGTGTAGTGTTTTACCGGAGTGGTTCTCTAGTATCCATGCCAATTGGTGTGGTACTTTGAATCAATGGCTAGTGTTGGGAACTTGTGAAATTTATTTTGTTTGTTTGCTTTTGAGAGAGCATTTTTTTTCATCCCCACTTTCTTCAAATTGGTAAGTAATTTTACACCAATAACAAACGTAGGGAGTCAATATACTAATTAACATGCAGTTTCGTGGTAGCTACCTTGTTGAATATTGTCAGCAGTTCAGGAGTGATTGCGTGACTTATGAATTAATCTCTTTTTGTAAGAGTATTATATTGTTGGCATGCTACTTGCGGAGAGGGTTTTGTTAAACCTTTGTATTCGTTCTCCATAGAGAAGATAAGGGGACTGATTCTGATTTGTTAATCTGATTTGTTGGTGTAGATTAAATTACCATTAAGTAACTTTGTGGAAATGGAGTTGTGTATAAGGTAAATTTTTTTTTTTTTGGTGGAGTATATTTAAAGGATATTGTTCTGATTCGTGTGAACTCCTAAAGTGGCTACTTGTTTGAAAACTTAGAGGTTTTTAGCAATGGCTTCCAATGTGGAAGAATTTCTAAAAGAACCTTCAGAGGAAGCACTTGAGAAGTGCACTAAAGAGCAGCTTTTGTTGGTTGCTGCTCATTATAATATAGAGCTCACTAAAAGTGATAAAAAACTTAAGGAGTCTATCTTAAAGAACTTGAGGGGCACTTTAGAGGAAGAAGGAGTTCTAGTTGCAAAGTTACATGTTCCAAGTAACGTTGACAGTGAAGTAAAGCTAGAAGATGGTGGTGTTACCTTGTACTCCAGTAGTTTCAGAAGGAATCAGTGAAGTGATGGTTCCTACACCTCGGTTAAATAATTCTGAAATCCTGTTTGATCTTGAGGCTTATCTATCTTATTTGCCTCAAGTTGAAAGGTCTGTTCTTGTAGAGCTGATTAGCTCTTATGAACCACTGTTTCCAGATGTGCCTAACCAAACTAATCTGGTAGTGCATGATATTGATGTTTCAGGTGCTGCCCCTGTGAAGCAACATCCCTACAGGGTGGGTCCTGAAAAGCGTGCACTGTTGAGTAAGGAGGTGGCTTATATGGTTGAACATGGAATTGCTGTACCAAGCCAAAGTGCCTGGAGTTCTCCATGTATTTTGGTGCCAAAGTCTGATGGGTCTATGAGGTTCTGTACAGATTTTCGTAAGGTTAATGCTCTAACCAAAGTAGATTCTTATCCATTGCCCCGATTGGATGACTGCATTGACCGGGTGGGTTCTGCCAGGTATGTAACCAAGTTAGATCTTTTAAAAGGTTACTGGCAGGTTCCCCTTTCTGACAGAGCCAAAGAGATGTCAGCATTTGTGACTCCAGATGGACTATGGGAATATCAGGTTATGGCTTTTGGAATGCAAAATGCTGCATCTACCTTTCAAAGGTTAGTTAACCAAGTAATATCTGGGTTAGACAATTGTGACGCCTATTTGGACGATATTGTGGTATACAGCCCTGACTGGAGTAGTCATGTAGCTCAGCTTAAAGCGCTCTTAGACCGTTTGTTGGCTGCTAATCTGACTGTTAACCTCGCTAAATGTGAGTTTGCCAAAGCAACCATTACCTATCTGGGCAAAATTGTGGGGCAAGGTCAAGTTCGAACTATTCGGGCTAAAGTTGAAGCTATAGATCATTTCCCTGTTCCTCAGTCTCGTAAAGATCTAAGGAGATTTTTGGGAATGACCGGCTATTATCGTGCCTTTTGTCCCAATTTCGCTAGTGTAGTGAGTTCTCTTACAGACTTGTTAAGTCCAAAAATTGATTTTGTGTGGACAGACAGTTGCCAGCAGGCATTTGATAATGCCAAGGCCCTGTTGGTTAATGCCCCTATCTTGGCAGCGCCAAATTTTAAAAATGCTTTCAAACTGGCAGTAGATGCAAGTGAAAATGGGGCAGGGGCAGTTCTTTTGCAGGACGATGATCAAGGTATTGAACACCCAGTCTGCTTCTTTTCTAAAAAGTTTAATTCCCACCAAAGAAATTATTCTGTAATTGAGAAGGAAGCCTTGGCAATGATTTTAGCAGTTCAACATTTTGAGGTTTATTTGAGTAGTGGCAACCCAATTGAAGTGTTGACTGATCATAATCCACTAGTTTTTTTGCAGCGAAGTTGCAACTCTAACCAGCGGTTGATGAGATGGAGTCTCTTTTTGCAGTCTTTTCCTTTACAAATTCATCACATCAAAGGAAAGGAGAATGTTTTAGCCGATGCACTGTCTCGTGTATGACATTCTATACTCCTGTTTTTTTTTTGTAAATGTTTTGACATATTTGTTTATTTTATTATTTGTTAAATTTATTGTGTTAAATACTTTAGGTTATTTAACATTTTGTTGATTGAGGTGTTACAGCCCTGCCTATTTTTCTCTTATTTTGGTTAAGGTTGCAGGTTCCTCCTGGATGGGCGGGATTCCAGTGTTAATTATTGGCACCTGTGGCACCCTATTTAAGAGGCTCATGGAGCTGTGATCACTCTCTCTCATTTTTGGTTTGTTTGTTTGAAGAGTGGGTTGATATTTTGTGTTCACATTTGTTTTCCACAACTCCACAAACCCAATTTCTAACAGCTATTTGATTTGATTCATTTGTTATTCTTTAATACTTTGACCCTAGACATTATTTGATTAATTTGAAATAAATTTATAATTGTATTGAAACCTATTTTTGTCTAAGTGCCCTCTTTATGTTGTGACTTTGAGCCGGGTCGTAACAATGGTCTGAATCACATGTGTAATCAGTCCAATGGAAGGGCGAGATGTCATAGGCGGGTGACGTAGCAACCAGGAAGCTATAAAAGCATGTGAGGTGGAACTGGCTTTAACTTCTAGGAATGAAGCAAGCGGTCACAGGGATGCTGGAAGTATAACACTGAGAAGCAGCATCTCGTTCCTCTTCAGGATCTCGAATTGTGTCCAAAGAAACTATGGGAATGAGAATGAGAATGCCCATGCCGCCAGACTTGCAAATTCCTGACTAGTGTAGAAGAGCACAGCTAAGACAAGAGAACAGAAGAGCCAGGAATGGCTCGCATATCAAGGCCATATAACCTGATGGAAGTGAGTGGCATGGACCATCCTGCTTTGTTGTGGATGTCCTGCATAGACAAACCTGCTAAGAAGGCCTTGGAGGCCGCCATACCTCGGGTAGAGTGAGCCTTGACCCCCATAGGCGAGGGGAGATCAGAGGACTCATAGACAATATTAATGGCATTAACTATTCACCAACTGAGGGTCTGCTTTGTATCAGGAAGACCCCTAGTAGGGAGACCATATTCACCGACTGAGGGTCTGCTTTGTAGCAGGAAGACCCCTATTAGGGAGACCATAGCATATAAGCAGTTGGTCCGCTCTTCTTCACTGGGCAGCTCTGTGGATGTATGTGTGGCTGAACGGAGGAGGACAAAAGGCATGTAGCACGATAAACTGAGGTGTAATAGAGGGGACCTTAAGGACACACCCCACTTAAGGGTAAAAAAACACTTTAGCCATGCCTGGCACAAAGTCTAAGTAAGAAGGGGCCACTGAGAGAGCCTGAAGATCCCCAACTCTTTTTAGACAAGTAATAGCCAAAAGAAAGGCAGTCTTAACCATCAGATAATGATCAGAGATATCTTCTATAGGCTAAAAGGAGACTTACAAAGAGCTTCTAGCACCACAGCCAGGGCCCACATGGGGACATGAGATTGAACTGGGGGCCTCAGCTTTAGTGCACTTCAGAGGAAACGTGGTACTAGGGGCTGCCTACCCACTGACTGGCCACCGAGAGGGGCGTGGTAGGCCAAAATAGCCATCAAATAAACCTTTAGGGTGGAGTGGGTCAACCTAGCAGAGACGGGCCAGCAGGAACTCCAACACTGTACCTACTGGGCAGTTAACTTGGTCAAACTGGCGATCTTTGCACCACAAAGTGAAAAGTTTCCTCTTCAAGGCATACAGTTTTCTCATAGAGGGAGCTCTGGATTGGAGGATGTTCTCAACAACCTCGGTTGAGAGACCAGAAGCTACGAATTGTGCCACCTCAGAGGCCACACCCATAACTTTCATAGTTCTGGTGTGGGGGTGGAGAATTGTACCCTCCCCCTTTGAGAGGAGATCCCTCCTGACGGGAATCTCTCATGGAGTGCCATCGAGAGGGGAAATCGTCCCGGGGCACTCTCTCCAGAACTCTCAGTAGTAGAGCGATTGGGGGAAAAGTTTACAGACGAAACCTCAGCCAAGTCTGTACCATAGCATCCAGCCCCAGTGGAACCAGATGAATCAGAGAGAATCATAGGGGACAGTGCAATGTTGTCTCGATATCTGAAAATTCTCTATATATCTGCTTCACGGCCTCGGGGTGAAGCCTCCTTTCCCTGGGCCTCGGTACCTGCCTTGACAGGATGTCTGCTCCCATATTCAGATACCCAGGAATATTCACTGCTCTTAATGAAATGATTTTGCCCTGGGACCACACAAGGATCTGGTGCACCAGCTTGTACAAGTGGCGCGAATGCAGACCTCCCTGGTGGTTGATATAAGAGACAATAGCCTGGAGGGCAATGCCGGAGGCCTTTAAGGATGATATCGTGCTGAGGAGCAAATAGATCGTGAGAATCTCTTCCACCTGGGGCATCGCTTTATAACTGTGATCACTAACCCTCGCCACATTTGCATAATGAAAGGTAGCAGGCGTAAACATACGTGACATCTTGCCCACTATTTCGACACTGCGGTGTGGAGATCAGGGAAAAAACTTAGGCTCTGGTGCGGAGGTGGCAGCTTGCTCTGCAGAAAGCGCTCATCTAACTTGCTTTTCTACGGTTCAGATTGTTTCTCGGCCAGCCAATCGATGTTCAGTTTAACTACGACACGCTTGACCACCTCCAGTAACTTGTCATACTGTGCTGTGTGAGGGGGCGAATCCTCCTCACTGCTCTCTACATCAGCCTCCTCGGAGGAAGATAGGCAGAGCGTCGAGCCCGTTCCCTGGGGAGAAGAAACTGCAGTGCTGACCTCTGATCCCAGAGAGTTGGCAGTGGATCTGGCGGGTGAGGAAGGAGATAGGGGCTCATTCGTCTACATTCCCTCCACCAAATCCAATTTCAAACCCCACGAATGCAAAGGGATGCGAGGAATGCTGGCAAAGACTTCCTCCTCAAAGAAAGCCTTTCAGGAGCGAAGCAAGCGCAATGACATTCGCTCACAATGTGGGCAATCGGCCTCCTCGAGAGCCAATGCTGCATGCATTGGCCCCAAGCAAACACACTCTGTGTATCCACTGAAACACTGCTCACTTTCGCCTTTATGCTTTGTTTTCTCTGTGACCTTGTACATTGTGCTTATGACTTTCTTATAAGACAGACAACACCAAATAAGACTCACAACAGAGATTTTGACTGACAACACAGAGCACCTCAGTGAATGACAGAAAGTTAAAGCCGTTTCCACCTCACATGCTTTTATAACGTCCTGGTTGCTACGTCACCCGCCCATGACATCTCACCCTTCCTTTGGACTGATTACACATGTGATTTAGAGTGTGGTCATGCTGGGGGCGTTCCCATAGTGTCTTCGAATTCAGCTTGAGTTCTTGAATGGGAACATCATATTAGAAATATCTTAAGAATGGATTCAGGATCATAACAATCACACTGTTCATGTCTGTTGATTTCCACAGTTGCATTTATCAGGACCAGGAACTACTTCCTACAATGTAAGTCAGTATGAAAACGAGCAGAAAAACCCTCACTGAGTGTGTGAATGTTTTTCCTAAAGGTTAAAGAAGAGTTTTATAATTGATGATGTAAATGATGATATGCCTAGGATATCTGGTCATCTGTACTAAGACAGTGATGATACACTGAACATGAAGAGTTCAGCAACATGAAAAGATCAAACAGATTAATAATTCCTGATTCTGATGTGTTTCATCTCCATCAGATTCCCGTCAGTTCACTCTGGATCTGAACACCGTGAATAAACGACTCCGTCTGTCTGAGAGAAACAGAGTGATAACTAACACTAACACAGATCCGCCATATCCTGATCATCCAGACAGATTTGATGTGTGGCAGGTGTTGTGTAGAGAGAGTGTGTGTGGACGCTGTTACTGGGAGATTGAGTGGAGTGGAGATGATGGTGTCCATATATCAGTGTCATATAAGAGCATCAGCAGGAAGGGATTGGGTAATGACTGTGTGTTTGGACGCAATGATCAGTCCTGGAGTTTAGACTGCTCTCCCTCCAGTTACTCATTCATTCACAATAGCAAACAGACTGCTCTCCATGTGAAGTCCACCAGCAGGAGAATAGGAGTGTTTGTGGATCAAAGTGCAGGAACTCTGTCCTTCTACAGCGTCTCTGACACAATGAGCCTCATCCACACAGTCCAGACCACATTCACTCAGCCGCTCTATCCTGGGTTTAGAGTTTATAATGGAACAACCATGAGACTATACAATTTATTAAAATAGAGATATTCTACCAAAATGTTTACCAACCCATTGCTTTAAAATGCATTATAATTTTATAACAGTTACATGTTATGTGGTGTCTTATTTTCTGTCAATAAATAAATATACTCATTTATTATAATTTCAGCTCTATACAGCTTGTAGACAGTGAAACAAAACAGCATTTCTCCAGGACCATGGTGCTACACAAGACAACATTAACTACAAAACTCACATTGTACTGTGCAAAATACTATACATAATTAAATTATCTTAAATAATCTAATATAATACTAAAACTGGAAAGAAGAAAGTAAAAGTTGAACATAAAACAAAGTACAGACTACATAAAGTGCATATTGAATTAAATTAAATTCAATTATTGAATTGAATTGTATAGCGCTTTTTATGGTTAGAATCATTGCAAAGCAACTTTACAGAAAATTAAGTTTCTACAGTATTTAGTAGTAGCTTATAAGTGGTCACTGTCAGTTTATGTGCATATGACAAGAATTTTCAGAAAAAATTAATACATAGTCAACCAGATGAACACTATTAACAACAATTATAATGTGATTGTACAGTAAGTAGCAATATATGTTAGTTCTGTTTGTTGATTCAGGGTTAGCATCATTTGGGGTCCTCTGAGGGTCAGCATCATCTCTTCTCAGGTGTTCTGGATCCAGACTGGAGTTTGTAAATCCTAGTTACCATGGGATGTAAATCCCTCCAGAAACAGAGAAACAAATAGAGACATAATTAGCACAGCTGCTGTTCCAACAAAGTAAAATGACTTAGTTTAACCCAAGCTAAAGAATAAGAATGCGCATTTGATCAGATGCAACTGCAGTCACAATTTATGATATGCATTATTTTAATGTTTGGCCGAAGAGATGTGTTTTTAATCTAGATTTAAACAGAGAGAGTGTGTCTGAACGTCATAGTTTGGGAGCCAAGCGTTTTGTGACCTTAGGGAGCATGATGGATTGTAACGTGGTAGAAGGCTAGTTAGGTACGCAGGAGCTAAACCATTTAGGGCCTTATAGGTAAGTAATAATAATTTGTAACAGATACGGAACTTAATAGGTAGCCAGTGCAGAGACTTTAAAATTAGGGTAATATGATCATATTTTCTTGACCTAGTAAGGACTCTAGCCGCTGCATTTTGGACTACCTGTAGCTTGTTTATTGAAGAAGCAGGACAACCACCTAGAAGTGCATTACAATAGTCCAGTCTAGAGCTCATGAATGCATGAACTAGCTTTTCTGCATCAGAAACAGATAACATGTTTCGTAGCTTGGCAATGTTTCTAAGATGGAAGAATGCAGATTTTGTAACATTGGAAATATAATTTTCAAAAGACAAATTGCTGTCTAATATAACACCCAGATTTCTGACTGTAGAGGAAGTAACAGTACACCCGTCTAGTTGCAGATTGTAATCTACAAGATTCTGTGTAATGTTTTTTGGTCCAATAAGTAATATCTCTGTCTTAACCGAATTTATTAGGAGAAAATGAATTGTCATCCAATCTTTTACATTTTTAACACACTCTGTTAACTTAGATAATTTAGAAGTTTCATCTGGTCTCGTTGATATATAGCTGAGTATCATCAGCATAACTGGAAACTAATCCCGTATTTTCTAATAATATTACCAAAGGGCAACTTGTATATTGAAAATAGAAGGGGACCTAGGACGGATCCTTGTGACACTCCATAATTTACTGGTGATAAATTAAATAAAAAAAATGAGATGACTCTCCATTTAAATAACCAAAATGGTAGCGATCGGACAGGTAGGATCTAAACCATCTAGTAAAACCTGCAATGAGATGCAGCCTTGATCTGACACAAGAAGCAAGTCATTTGTACTTTTAACAAGTGCAGTTTCTGTGCTATGGTGGGGCCTGAAACCTGACTGAAGTTCTTCATAAAGATCTTTTTTATGCAGGAAGGTGCTCAATTGAGCAGACACAACTTTTTCTAAAATTTAGACATAAATGAAAGATTTGAAATGGGCCTATAATTTGCCAGTTCACTAGGATCTAATTGTGGTTTCTTAATAAGAGGCTTAATAACCGCCAGCTTAAATGGTTTTGGGACGTGACCTAAAGATAACAACGAGTTAATGATATTGAGAAGCGGTTCTTCTGCTACAGGTAACAACTCTTTCAGTAATTTAGTGGGTACAGGATCTAATAAACATGTTGTTGGTTTAGATACAGTGATTTAAATTTATTTAGCTCTTCCTGTCCTATAGTTGTAAAGCACTGCAGTTTATCTTTGCGATGGATGATGAAACTGAAGAATTAGACGCTGTAGAATCTACATTTGTTATTGTATTTCTGATGTTATCTATTTTATCAGTTAAGAAATTCATAAAGTCATTACTATTAAAGGTTGATAGAATATTTGAATCAGGTGGCGTCTGGTTATTTGTTAATTTAGCAACTGTGCTAAATAAAAACCTTGGATTGTTTTGGTTATTTTCAAGAAGTTTGTGGATATGCTCGGCCCTGGCAGTTTTTAGGGCCTGTGTATAGCTGAATTCTAAAAACTTCCAAGTTAGTCTTTCTCCATTTGCGTTTAAGACTACGAGTTTCTTTCTTGAGAAAGTGAGTATTACGGTTATAGCATGGCACAAGTACGTTATTCTCTAACCTTTTTCAATTTGATGGGGACAACATCTTCTAATGTATTAGAGAAAATAGTGCCCAAGTCAAGTCACCTTTATGTATATAGCGCTTTAAACAAAATACATTGCGTCAGAGCAACTGAACAACATTCATTAGGGAAACAGTGCGTCAATAATGCAAAATGACAGTTAAAGGCAGTTCATCATTGAATTCAGTGATGTCATCTCTGTTCACTTTAAATAGTGTCTGTGCATTTATTTGCAATCAAGTCAATGATATCGCTGTAGATGAAGTGACCCCAACTAAGCAAGCCAGAGGCGACAGCGGCAAGGAACCAAAACTCCATCCGTGACAGAATGGAGAAAAAAACCTTGGGAGAAACCAGGCTCTAGTTGTCCTGGTCTCCGCTGTCTTTCAGGGATGTAGAGGTCCTTTCTAGGTGCTGATCCACCATCTGGTCTGGATACAGACTGGATCTGGTTGCTACGGTGACCTTGGATTAAGAGAGAAACAGACTAATATTAGTGTAGATGCCATTCTTCTAATGATGTAGCAAGTACGTCTGGTTTTATGGGAAGTGTTCCCGGTTCTGGTTTACCTAATTAATGCAGCCTAAAAATCCTTTAACGGATTTGGATATTAAAAACATATTAGTATGTTATGTGTAAACTGGATTAAAGAGATGGGTCTTTAATCTAGATTTAAACTGCAAGAGTGTGTCTGCCTCCTGAACAATGTTAGGTAGGTTATTCCAGAGTTTAGGCACCAAATAGGAAAAGGATCTGCCGCCCGGAGTTGATTTTGATATTCTAGGTATTATCAAATTGTTTGAGTTTTGAAAACGTAGCGGACGTAGAGGAGTATATTGTAAAAGGAGCTCATTCAAATACTGAGGTTCTAAACCATTCAGGGCTTTATAAGTAATAAACAATAATTTAAAATCTATACAATGTTTGATAGGGAGCCAGTGCAGTGTTGACAGGACCGGGCTAATATGGTCATACGTCCTGGTTCTAGTAAGAACTCTTGCTGCTGCATTTTGGATTAGCTGTAGTTTATTTACTAAGCGTGCAGAACAACCACCCAATAAAGCATTGCAATAATCTAACCTTGAAGTCATAAATGCCATAAATTTGACATGGAAAAATACAGTTTTACAAATGCTAGAAATGTGGCTTTCTAAGGAAAGATTGCGATCAAATAGCAAACTTAGGTTTCTAACTGATGACGAAGAATTGACAGAGCAGCCATCAAGTCTTAGACAGTGTTCTAGGTTATTACATGCAGAGTTTCAGGTGCTATAATTAACACCTCTGTTTTTTTCATAATTTACCAGTAATAAATTACTCTTCGTCCAGATTTTTTATATCGACTATGCATTCCATAAATTTTTCAAATTGGTGTGTTTCACCGGGCCACGAAGAAATATAGAGCGGAGTATCATCAGCATAACAGTGAAAGCTAACACCATGTTTCCTGATGATATCTCCCAAGGATAACCAATAAAGTATGAAGAGTAGCGGCCCTAGTACTGAGCCTTGAGGTACTCCATACTGCACTTGTGATCGATATGATTCATCTTCATTCACTGCTATGAACTGATGGCGGCCATATATATATATATATATATATATATATATATATATATATATATATATATAGGGAGATTCGAGAGTGGTCTATAATTAACTAGTTCTTTGGGGTCAAGTTGTGTTTTTTTGATGAGAGGCTTAATAACAGCCAGTTTGAAGGTTTTGGGGACATATCCTAATAACAATGAGGAATTAATAATAGTCAGAAGAGGATCTATGACTTCTGGAAGCACCTCTTTTAGGAGCTTAGATGGTATAGGGTCTAAAATACATGTTGTTGGTTTAGATGATTTAACAAGTTTATACAATTCTTCCTCTCCTATAGTAGAGAATGAGTGTAACTGTTTCTCAGGGGGTCTATACTGCACTGTCTGATGCGATACTGTAGCTGACGGCTGAATGGTTGCAATTTTATCTCTAATAGTATCGATTTTAGAAGCAAAGTAGTTCATAAAGTCATTACTGCTGTGGTGTTGGGAAATGTCAACACTTATTGAGGCTTTATTTTTCGTTAATTTAGCCACTGTATTGAATAAATAGCTGGGGTTATGTTTGTTTTCTTCTAAAAGAGAAGAAAAGTAATCAGATCTAGCAGTTTTTAATGCTTTTCTATAGGATATGCTACTTTCCCGCCAAGCAATACGAAATACCTCTAGTTTTGTTTTCCTCCAGCTGCGCTCCATTTTTCGGGCTGCTCTCTTTAGGGTGCGAGTATGCTCATTATACCATGGTGTCAAACTGTTTTCCTTAACCTTCCTTAAGCGTAAAGGAGCAACTGTATTTAAAGTGCTAGAAAAGAGAGAGTCCATAGTTTCTGTTACATCATCAAGTTGTTCTGAGGTTTTGGATATGCCAAGGAATTCGGAAACATCAGGAAGATAACTTAAAAAGTAGTCTTTTGTTGTAGAAGTGATGGTTCTTCCATACTTGTAACAAGAAGTAGAATTTACAATTTTGGCTATATGAAGTTTGCACAAAACTAAATAATGATCTGAGATATCATCACTTGGCTGCATAATTTCAACACTATCAACATCAATTCCATGTGAAAGTATTAAATCTAGAGTATGATTTTGACAATGAGTAGGTCCTGAAACGTGTTGTCTAACCCCAATAGAGTTCAGAAGGTCTATAAATGCTGATCCCAATGCATCTTTTTCATTATCAACATGGATATTAATATCACCAACTATTAAAACTTTATCTGCAGCCAGAACTAACTTGGATGTAAAATTACCAAACTCTTTAATAAAGTCTGTATTGTGCCCTGGTGGCCTGTATACAGTAGCCAGTACAAACATAACAGGGGATTTATCATTAACATTTGTTTCTCTGGATAATGTTATATGAAGCACCATTACTTCAAATGAGTTATACTTGAAGCCTGCCCTCTGAGAAATCCTGAAAATGTTGTTATAAATTTAAGCAACACCTCTCCCTTTGCCTTTTAGACGCGGCTCATGTTTATAACAGTAATCTTGGGGGGTGGACTCATTTAAAATAATTTAATCATCAGGTTTTAGCCAGGTTTCTGTCAAACAGAGCACATCTAGATTATGATCAGTTATCATATTATTTACAAAAAGTGTTTTCGTAGAAAGGGATCTGATATTCAATAAGCCAACCTTTATCATTTGTTTATCCATATTGCATCAGTTTTTTATTTGTTGAACCTCAAATAAATTGTTAATCTTAACTTGGTTTGGTAGGCACTGTGGCATTCCCCTTGCAACAGTGTCTAAATGTTGGACTAAAACAGTTGGACAATGTCCAACAAAATGGGTTTGAATTTCTCATCATGTTCAAAACCCCTACATTTTTCATTATTTTGACAAAATAATATTTTAGGCCTAGGCATGCCATTATTGAAAGAAGCAATTTTAATTTCTGAGATATACATTATCTGTGTACTTTTAGTTTTTTCTTTACTAGTTTTTTATATTACTCATGAGCTGCTTTACAAGATTGGAGATCTCTACATTATCTTGGATCCATGGCCAAAAACACTTACATCATGTAACCACTATCTCTGGGTATGACAGCTTTTGTGATTTGACAAGTTTGGAATTTGAAAACTTAAACTCTGATGTAAAGACAGAGCTTCTTGTTAAGCTGATAAACATCAATGTTCCAAGATTCCTTAAAAAGTAAAAAGTAAATAAGAGGGTGGAAGGGCACAAAGTGTCCAAGATCAAAATATGAATGGTAAAGAAATACTAGTCACTGCATCTTGGTAAATAGATATTTCTTAGGGCTGAATTTAAACTCTCCATATATTTCACAGTAAGTCCCCTCTATGATAAATCCAGTCCAAGATTTAGCTGATTGAGAAATCAAGCAAACTATCTTATATTCTTTCATAGGGTTGGACTGGTGCCTATTTAAAGGAAGAATAGAAACAGTGTTTTGTTAGTTAAACAGCTTATAAGGAACTGCTAGAAGACCATTGAATGAAACATGGTAGAGAAGCTGCCAATGAAGTGACTGTAAATAAAGAAGAAGGTCAGATTGAATAACAGATTAGTTGGTGGAGTTGGAGTTGGAGGAGGGAGTTAGTTGAAACCAGCGATGCGATGGAAGAGGCACAGAATGGGAATTTAAATAGACCGCTTGTTATAGGTGTTGAGACCGGATTGGAACACGTCAGGAACAGCTGACTGTCGGCTGATGCAAGCGTGACTAACGTGGCCTGACTGAACTAACGCAATGCTCGATTTCAATCAGGACCACTTCCATCAAGAATATTTATTACAGTAATACTGCATACAGTTATTGTTGGCGGTATGGTTATGTTCTGGGCAACAATCCACACGCCTGTCCATGAAGCCATGCTTGGACAGAGCGGGGAGAGCAGCAAGATAAACCCCCAAAACAACCATATGCCAAACTCCCCAACACAACTGATGCAATGTGAATGGTCGGCAATGGAAATGTTGCTTAATACTATATTTATGGGGGAAGCATCACCCAACTCAAAAGGGAGTATACAAAGGATTTGCTCAGGCAGCTTATGCAAATAGTAGATGTAAAGGGGGAAGCATACACCCCTAGCAGCAGCATTAGTCTAATACGACGGCAGTTTGTATTTATCCAGTTGAGTGTATAACATACTGTAAATTACAATAAGGGGGCAGCGTATACCTCTAGCAGCAGCAGCAGCAGTCTAGTACGACGGCAGAAAACACGTTAAGGGGGAAGCGTCACCCCTTAGTTGAGCAGGGTTCACAAATGCTTGAAGCAAAGTGTGATTTGTAAAGGTGGAATCCTACAACCCCTAGTGGCGGCATGAGGAGTATGATATATGATTTAAACGTATTGCAGAATTGGGTGGCAGTCCGGCAGGGGAAGCATACACCCTGCAGGAATACTTCAAATGACTGTCGCAATAGTATTTTGAAATGGTATGACAACTAATACACGCCAACAATTAGAAGAGAGGAGAAAACACAGAATACAACATTTCGTATCGAGGAGAACCTTATTAGATTAGAAAGATGCCATGGATTTTTCAGCATCTAAAATGTCTTTAAGTCCAGGACGTACATAAAGTTCATATGCGGAAGAAGACCATCTTCCCATCAATTTAAGGGTGTTGATTGCTGTGAAAGAGGCCGCTTATGTAGCTGCTCCGATGCGAAAGGAGTGAGTGGTGTACTGCTCTGGTGAGAGGCTGCATGCTTGGCAGACCACATGGAGACGAGTGGCAAACTAGGATCTGGACATAGCTTTTTTTCTCCTCCGTGACAAATAAAGGTTCATCATGATGAGCATGAGGGCTAAAGCTCAGATACTGGGACATAGAATGAAAAGGGCAAAAAAAATGTGTTAGTACGAGCAACAACAACTGAAATACCTTTAGATTCCAAGTAAGACTTGGAATGTTTAAGGAAAATTGAAAGTGATGTCAGACACCGTGAGATCATAAGAGGGGTCAAAATTATTATTTCGTGTAGTGAATTCATCAACCCTCCGAAAACCATGAAAAGCACACAGAAAAACAGTTTCTAGAAGAGAATCCACATAAGGACTAAAGCACCCTTGTCTCAGATTAACAACCAGTTTTTTTAAGAGATGGAAGGTAAGAGGTAGGCATTTATCTTTGGTTTTTGGTGCTTCTTTTTTAATGCCATCGATGAGCATACGAATGGATGGATGCCCCAACAGGGTTAAGAGAATCTTAATGCAAAAAGTAGCTCCTAGAGACAAAATTCTAAGAAAATTCTTAGAAATGTGGGCGTTTACTCTTAAAATTAAAGACAAAATCCTAGTAAAGAAAAAAGTAATTCAGAAAGCATCTTAACCCTTAAAAGAGGTCTTAAGGTCAAACTTGTTAGGAGCACAGACGAGGACTTTTAAGAGGCTTAAGAGTTTCTTTAGCAGAGGAGAAAATGTCAGGGAGACGAAGAGGCAGAAGAAATGTGTTGCAGACAATGGATGACAGTGAGTTAATAAGACACTGTAGATTATATAATAATTTATAATTTAATATATAAATTAAAGTAATCACTACAATACGATATTTGGCAACTGGGAAAATGCAACAATGCAATAGTGATGATTTGGGTCTGTCATAACCTTCTGGAAGCAGAGTGATCACAAACAATTACAGCACTTTCAGAACATCTTATTGTGTCTTATTTAATTTCCACTGGACATTCCCACCTTGCAGGCTCAAAAAACTGTATTTATGAATATAGCAGGCTTACAGGTGCGCACAAGCAGGGGGAATGGACCGTTAATAGGTTGTGCTATACTCTCCCATGTCTGCTTCTTGTCCCTTACTGTGACACCCGGCCCGAATTTTCCTTTAAGAATGGCCTTGTGTTCATCCACTAACTGGGCTAACAGTAAACACTGTTCCTCTGTCCAGTTTGGCTTTCTCGCCCTTATTGGTTTTGATTCCATGTTTGATACATTGAAACAACATTCAAACCACCACTTAAATAGGACAGCAATCACTGTAATTGGAAAGAGTGGAACAATTTTAATCATTCTAAGCCCATCAAATACCTTATAGGAAATTACAAGCATGGTAATTAAAAAAAGGATTTATATACACACATATAATGTGTGTGTGTGTGTGTGTGTGTGTGTGAGAGAGAGAATGGTCAAATTCAAAGTGAGAATTAGAATAGACCCTATACTTAAAATACAATTTTTTCCTTCTTGGACAACCAACCAATCACAGTCTTCAAAAGATTGTGTCATACATAGCAACGGGGTCAACCCCGCCTCCTCACTAAGATGAAAGTTTTTGTCTTTTCCTTACTCAGAGTTGCTCTCAGGTCGGTCACGAATCGCTTTTAAGCTAAGACTCCTACGTAAAAGTTTTTAAGCTAAATTAAGAGTTTTCTGAGAGGATTCTTAGATTCTTTATGAATACGGGCCCTGACTTTTAATGGAGGAGGGCTGCAATTTTTGTGCCAAATAACAATGCATTATATATGAACATACGGTAGCAATGTTAACAGTTAAGTCAGAAACTGAAAAGGTGGAGCAAAAGGAGGAAAACCGAATCCAAGCAGAGTCGTACATTTTTAATGTAGATTTGGCTAGACTTGATCTCATGAACATGGAAGCTGCGGAGATATAAAACTGCAGAGTGGCGTTTAGTCGAGAACAGTCAGGGCGAATGCTGGGCAAGGCAGGCTCGAAGGAGTGGCATCTGGGCACATGGTTTTGAACTCCTGAAATTTGAAACGAGACAGGCAATCAGCTATTTTGTTATCGAGATCAGGTATGTGGGCAGCGCAGAGCGTAAAATTACCGGTAATGCATATCCACATAAGACGCCTCAAAAATGTATTAATAAATGGATTGGAGGAGCGCCCTTTATTGATAATGTGTACCATTGCTGCATTATCGCAGTAAACGAAGATTTGTTTTCTGGACCACTGATTGCCCCAAAGAATGCAAGCTATGACAACAGGATGTAGTTCTAACAACGCTGTCGATAGTTTATTTGTAGGGAGTGTCGACAATTCTTTTGGCCAAGCGCTAGCGAACCAGTGATTATTAAAAATCCCTCCGAATCCAATAGAAGGAGCAGCATTAGTAAATAATTTGAGGTCAACAGAAGTCTATATTAAATCGTTATAAAAAAAAAAAATCCGTTCCACCCTTCACATAGAAGAGACCAAAAATGCAGCTTGGATTTGCAGCCTGAATCTAATTTGATAGACTCGAAAGAACGACCTTGCGGAATGATGCGCATCACAAAATTGAAATGCCCTAAGTTCTTTCTTAGTGATGGAATCTCTTTTTAAAACATCTACCAAAGCTTCCCTGATATGATCAAGTTTATCAAGAGGTAAGGAAGCTTGCATGAGATTGCTGTCTAGAGTAATATCAAGGAATTCGATTATATTTAATGGCCCTGCAGTTTTTTGTTCTTAGAGAGGTATGCCTAGTTTGTTAAAGGTTTGTTTTAGAATATTAATACATCAGTCGGGTTTAGAGTTTGGATAGTCCATGACCAAAAAGTCGTCTAACAAATGAAGCAAGAAAGGTAGCTTGCGATCGTATAAGAGAATCCAACAGAGTGCTTCCGATAAGGTATCGAAAATACGAGGGCTGCTGTGACAGCCGAACGTAAGTCTAACAGTTTTTTTTTTTTTTTTATGCCATTGGACTCCAAAAAGGTGCCACTGAGAGGGATGAAGTGGCATGATTTTAAAAGCATCAACAATGTTGGCTTTGCCCAGCCAAGCGCCCTTACCAGCTGTTTTAATAAACTGAATAGCATTATCAACTGAAGCATAAAACAAAGAAAAACTAGGGAGAGGAATCAAACGGTTGATACTAGGTACAAGAACATTGTCATGGGGAGCTGACAGATCTATTATTAAACGTTTCTTACCTGAATATTTCCTTTGGCTACGCCTAAGGGGTTAATACGAAAAATAGGAAAATGGGGGAATATGGAAGGGACCGATCAAATATCCTTTCTCTAACTCTCTTGCCAAAAGAATATCTACTACTTCGGTCTGTTTAAGAGCTGACTGGAGATTATTGCAAATGAAAGATGTTTTTGGGAGGAGTGTTAAACCTGCGAAGAATCCTTGAATAAGTCCAGTAATTAAATAATGCACAAAACAGCGGTATGGATGCATTTTCAAAGCTTTGTCAAGTTCAGGAACATTGACAGGTGTAGAAGGCTTTATTTTCTCTTTTTTGAAATTCTTCGAGGACACACGGACTTGGGACGTCCGTCTCCGCAATAACTGCAAGCGTGGGTGAATTTACAATTAGGAAACCTGCACACAATTTCATTAAAGTTATAACACATGGGAGTATGAATCGCT
Source organism: Carassius gibelio (assembly GCF_023724105.1). NCBI lineage: Eukaryota > Metazoa > Chordata > Actinopteri > Cypriniformes > Cyprinidae > Carassius > Carassius gibelio. Next base: position 4,150,337 of record NC_068372.1, read on the forward strand.
GGGGTAAACTTTTCTGCAATTTCGTCTTTAGGTAGGCAGCCTGCTGGAGGTTTAGCTGTTCTCGGGCATAGAGAAGGAGTATGTGCTAAAGAACCACACAAAGAGCAAGACAACGCGCGGTGACTAAAATGCTTACTTATTAAGGCCAAGTCTACCACGGACCAGTCCAATCTTTGGTTGAAACACTGAATGTACATAGCTGCCTTATCTGAGAAAGATTTATGGTACTCATAGAATAGGGTCCCACCATAAGTCATAGCAAGATCTGAAATAATGGCTAAATAGGAGTCTAATTCAGCCCTGTGCAATGGAAACACTTTGCAGATTACGTCTCTAACGACTCCGAAAGCTACATTGAACTCAGGCATAGTTAGACAATTTGACAGCCATTGATCATTGTCTTTTAACAGTACAGAAATGTCTCCACAGTCTACTATGCGTTTATCTTGGCCCTCTGAGCATAGCAGGATTTTCACAAAATTAATATCATTACCTGCGAGGATCTGGGTGCGCAGCTGGGAAGAGATAGCAGCAGCTGGTGGAAAAAAGGGGGATCCGGTAGTGGGCGCTGGGCGTGCCATGTCTACAGACCTGCACGGTAGAGGATCAACTTGTCCCATGGTAGATGTGAAGACAGCAGCATCAGCAGGAGTTGTGGCAGCGGGCATCAACGAAGAAGAGGAGGCCTGGTTTTCCAGTAGATCCTAGCGTCTAAGCTGGTAAGGGAAGTTTGAATGCTTTGAAGGGCTGACAGCACAGGATCCTCTGTAGACTGGAGCCGTACGCTGTTGCCGGATCTCTCCGTCCTTTTCCTCAGAACCGGTGGGTTAGTGGAACGGGAGCAGTGCCTACGTTTGGCAGTGGCTTTCCTGGGACCTGATGGAGTTGAAGTTGAAGGGATCATGGATTTCCTGAGCAGGTTTCCAGGAACAAATTGAAAGAGTTCTTCGTGGTTGATTCCTAGAGGTGGCTGGATGTTATGACTGTACAGCGTCATGATGATTTTCTCGGCAGGCAGAGGAGGTGATTTATTGGCCAGTCGGGAACTCCTGCGTACCGTTGGAGGATTATCCGTATCAAAATTTTTCGCCAGCGCTTTCTAGGAAAAGCTGAACCTGTTTGTCGGTTGAGTCTTCATCGGACTTGGTGAGTAATGAAATACAGATCACTTGTGCTAAGAGTAGCAGTTTTTTCATTGCTGATGTTAAATTAACATGTAGCCATAAGTTTGGTGAAAGTGATGCCGGTTAGTTGAAAGCGGAAGAGGCGCAGAGTGGGAATTTAAATAGACCACTTGTGATAGGTGTTGAGACCGGATTGAAACATGTCAGGAACAGCTGACCGTTGCCTGGTGCAGGCATGACTAACGTGGCCTGACTGAACTAACGCGATGCTCGATATCTCTGCTATGGTCAGTCATTTTGTTCAACTGTCCAAAATTGAAGGAATCTCAACCAGTTAACTACATACATATATGAGTACATACATATACAAGAGATGAGTTTTCAGCTGTCTCTTGCATATTGTCAAGGATTCAGTTACATCCAGTTAGGAAGATCCTTCCTTCATTTGGCGAGGAACAGTGAACGTGAATGTTCTGGAAATGATGGTACCACGAGGTGCCACTCTCTAACCAACCACTGCATGCCTAATGACATGTATACAGGGCTGCTGCTGGCCAAATGGGTGCCCTAAGCAGGATTGTATTGTTGTGCCCCCCTTCCTCAAATATGATGATGAAAATATATATATATATATATATATATATATATATATATATATATATATATTATTGGGTGAAAATAGAACGTAATCAAATAAAATGAATAAATTAAATGAATAAATTATATTACTTACAAATTACAATTGTAGCTCTCAACCTTTTTTACCTATGGCTATAACTTTAAGTTATAAGTCGTGGCCTAATGGTTAGAGCGTCGGACTCCCAATCGAAGGGTTGTGAGTTCGAGTCTCGGTGCCGGCAGGAATTGTGGGTGGGGGGAGTGCATGTACAGTTCTCTCTCCACCTTCAATACCACGACTGAGGTGCCCTTGAGCAAGGCATCGAACCCCCAACTGCTCCCCGGGTGCCGCAGCATAAATGATGAACACTGCTCTGGGTGTGTGTTCACAGTGTGTGTGTGTTCACTGCTCTGTGTGTGTGCACTTCGGATGGGTTAAATGCAGAGCACAAATTCTGAGTATGGGTCACCATACTTGGCTGAATGTCACGTCACTCACTTTCACTTTATTATGACTCTAATTTATTTTATAGTCTCAAGCATTCAGAAATCATGCAAGACGAAATTAAGCAGTTTTACTATGATAAAAAAACCATGGTTTATTTTTGTAAGGGTTGCGATATCCACATTTTTTGTTGAAGAAATTATAAAGGTTGTGTCATCTATAGCAAAAAGGTGGCCAAAAAATGAAATATTAATTGGTAAGTACCTTGTTTAGGTAATTAGCCTAAACAAGGATTTGTTTGTTCTGTAATGTGTAACAGAAGCAATTACATGGCAATTGGCTAATTTTGTATTTACCTACATTATGCAATTTAACAGTGTTATTATTAACCAATCATATTGCCTCATTGTTTTTTTTTTTATATAATGCATTTTAAGTCATTTTAAAGGCTTCTGATGGCTTAGGTCTGTTTTTATAGCAACAACGACAACAAAATATTACAGTATATTAATACTTCTTTGTAAATTATTATTTTAAGTAACAAAACCATGGTTAATTTGCAGTTACCATGGCTACAAGAACAATGATTTGTGGTGTTATTGTTAAAAGCATGGGTTATTTTCGTAAGGGAACCTGAAAAAAAAAAAAAAAAAGATAAAAACACAGGAATGTGCCTGAAAGCGATAAGCAATTTTACCTAAATGATTTATAATTTATTTTAATGTATATATTAAAATTAGACACCTAAATGGACACATTACAATTGTTTTATGACTGCAAGTCTTTCTCCTCAAATGCTATTGAGCTTTAAATTTGTGTTTGAGCCCATGTGAAAAAGTAGCATAATTTACATATGATTTACAGTTTATTTTAATAAATATCAAACATTCAATTCAATTGTGCATTATAGCTGACACGTAGATGAACAATTACAGTTGCTTTTATGACTGTACGTCATTCTCCTCAAATGCTACTGACGTTAGAAAAGTGTTTACCAATATCGCATGTAACTTTAGAGACGGTCCTTAAATGTGAGACTCTTGCTTTGACACAATGTATTTTGTTTAAAGCGCTATATAAATAAAGGTGACTTGACTTTACTCTCGAACGTCCAAAGACAAGCCAACTTTATGCCCGTTTTTTTTTTTTTTTTTTTTTACTTTCTTTGGTTTTCTTTTCTCTGCGCCGGATTGCTGATGTCCTTTACCCGGGCATAGATGTCCATCCATCAATTACGAACATTAAGCTGCAAACATGAGGTGCGCAGATGGGAGAATGGCGCATGTTTTTTTTTTTTATGTTCTTAATTGTTAATCTCCTGTGTTTTTAAATATGGATTAAGGATTACATTTTGCTCCTGAATCCTGGAATATGGCCTTGTGTACTGACTGTGAATTACCTGTAGACCAGTGTTTTTCAAATCTGGTTTGTGAAAGTCGCTGTCCTGCTGAGTTTTTAAGCTCCATCCCAGATCAAACACACCTGAACAAGCAAATTAAGCTCTTCAGGATTAGACAATTTCAAATTCCAGGCAGACGAGCTGGAATAGGGCACTGCAGGACTGTGGACTCCATGGTGGGATCTGAAAAAACCTGTTGTGGGCTTTGAGTGAGCAAGAATGATTGTGTTTCTCCCTTTAGAATCCAATGCTTTAAAATTGCTGTTTGGCCATCTCAGAGGACTTTTTCTCACAGTTTGATGGTGATGGCAGTTCTGATAAATATGTGTTTTTTATAGTTTTATATGTTTATAAATTATTTTACTGATGCTGTCTGGACATTTTCAGCCTATTCCGGAGCCTGCCATCTTTATGCTGTGTTGTTAAAATGTAATGTTAAAAGTCTTTCCTGAAATGGATACGATCAAGATCTGAGCAAACACGATAAATGATTTGATCCAAAACTTGGCTTAAAGTCAGCCTTAAATAACTAACTAAATAATAACATTAATAATAATAATAATAATAATAATTATTATTATTATTAGAAACATTTTCTATATTAGAATACTAAGAGTTTGTGCAGTTGTTTCATGATAAAAAACTGAATCAGAATTCATGAATCAGAAAGAGCTTTATTGCCAAGTGTGTTTACACACACAAGGGATTTGTCTTGGTGACAGAAGCAACAAGACACAGATAACAAAATAAACAAGTGATGGAAAAAAAATGTGTGAAAAAATACACAGTAGAAAAAGACAATAGACAGCAGTGTTGGGTGTACCCTTATTCTAAGGAACAACAGTTCCGAAATAATATTGAATTTGAAATCTAATTTAACAAAGATAAAATTGAATTCAGCGTCTTTAACTCTTTTTTTTTCTGATTCACAGAAAACCCTTAAATACTCAGATACAGATAAGACTAAAATCAATCGAATTTATAAAGGGCCTACTTTTATTTGTGTACACTGACAATAACAACAAAACATTGTGCTTTTGGAAAATAAACAAATCAAACAGGGTGCACTTTCTGCCATCTAGGTCTCTGTGAGTAACTTTGCACACGTCACAAACTCAGAGAATATTTGACACAGAGACATTATATGCAGTCACCTGAGCACAGACATCTAGATAGAAAAAAATAATAATTAAGATTTGTCTCATTTTCGTCTTAAAATTTTTGAAAGAAATCTTGCAATGAGGAATTTACCTCTTAAGAACTGCACAGTCTGACTGCAATCTTTATTCAGCAGAGATCATTTATGTAATTTATTTGTATCTATGCGACATTAGTTAATGAGTTATTTTTATATAAACCCGTACTTTTCCTGAACATCTTGCCAAACTGAAATGTATTGTTTCACTTTTCTTAAACGTTCATGTTATTAAGATATGTTGTTATTCAGAGTACTTCTATTTGTTAACCAAATAAGTTTATTTTTTATTTTTAGAAAAATGTTTAAGTATAACATTTGTTTTAAAGCTAAAAGGCTAAACTAATCCATGTTATACTCAAATTGAAAGAATAAAGAGTTTAATTTCTGTTAAGGTTTATAAAGATTTTAAGATGTAGTCTAACTAGCCATTTGAATAATTAAGTTACTTATTGAGTAACTAAGTTACTTTTCAGACAGATGGCCCTATTTTAATGATCTAAACGCAAAGTGCATATATATATATTTAGCCTACAAAAAAAAATCTTATGCATTTCCATCCTTTAATTTTTTATATTTGGCATGGTTGTGTGCTGCTGTGTGTCCCTGTGTTTAATAAGCAGCTTGTACGCTCTTTAATAACAAAGAAAAAACATTGTGCCAGACTTTAGACCAGGTTTGAGTTGGTCTATGGCGCAGGCTATTTTAAGCTCCTTAAAATAGCAATGCGGCAACAATGCATCTGAACACACCTCTGTTTTAGACTAGCACGGCCATGGGCGCAAAAATTTGCGTAAATGCATTTGGTTATTAAATGATGTGACGCTGGATGGGTAAATGCGAATGGCGCCGGACTGAAACTAGCAAACACACTTGCCTTGCGCCTTGCGTTGCATTGCGCTGGGTGTATGATAGGGCCCAGAGTATTTAGTAAAGTAATTTAAGTACGTTGATGACGAAACCTTGAAACAGGGATATATTAGACCATATACCTCACCAGCGGCAGCCAGCTCTTTCTTTGTCCCCAAGAAGGATGGTGGATTACGACCTTGCATTGATTACCTGGCATTAAATAAGATCACAGTGAAATTTAGTTATCCACTTCCGTTAATTCCATCCTCCCTAGAACAACTTCATCACACTCACATCTTTACCAAGTTAGACCTAAGAAATACATGCAACCTGATCAGGATCCGAGAGGGAGATGAATGGAAAACAGCTTTCATCACACCAGCTGGTCTTGTAAATGCCCCTTCTGTATTCCAGAGCTTTATGGACGAGGTCCTTCGAGAGTTCCTTAACCGATTCGCCCTCATGTACATGGACGACATACTCATGACATACTCACGACTCTACTCCAGAAATGAAGAGTCAAATCAGCAGCACAAAGCCTAGGTACTCCAGCAACTCAGAAAATACTCCCTGTTTGTGAAGGCAGAAAAATTTATCTTTCACCAATTCTTCTTAGAATTCCTCGGATACCAGATTAGCTGGATGGTCGTAAGACAGAAGCTATGACTTCCTGGCCTACAGCCACGTCTGTCAAGGAACTCCAGAGATTTTTAGGCTTCGCAAACTTCTATCAACGGTTCATAGATCGTTACAGCATCATCACTACCCCATTAACATCCCTATTGAAAGGTAAGCCAAAGACACTCCAGTGGTCCCCAGAAGCAGAACAGAACAGTAAGAGCCCACTTACTTCAGTACCCAGTCCCGGAGAAGAACTTCATTGTGAAAGTGGATGCCTCCACCACGGGGGTAGGAGCCATCTTATCCCAGTACTCTGAGCAAGCTAAGAAACCAATGCCCTGTGCCTTCTTTTCCAGAAAACTATCCTCCGTGGAAAGGAATTATTATATCAGCAACCGGGAGTTATTAGCGGTGAAGCTGGCCCTCGAAGAATGGAGGCACTGGCTAGAGGGAGCCCGGCTGCCTTTCCTTGTACTCACGGATCACAAGAACCTACAGTATCTCAAGGAAGCCAAAAGACTTAACCCTCGCCAGGCCAGGTGGGCACTATTTTATCTATACCGTTAAGGAAGTCCTAGACTCCCGGCGTCGTGGAGGACGGTTAAAGTACTTAATAGACTGGGAAGAGAGGTGCTGGGTGCCTCGCCAGGACATCCTTGATCCAAGTCTACTTACTGAGTTTCATGCCCAGCATCCTGAGAAACTCGCCCCATGACCTCGAGGCAGTCCCCCACGACGCCGGAGAGTAAGGCCCGCTGGCGCAGACCCTGGAAGGGGGGTAGTGTCAGGGATCGGGCAGACCCGGTCCCAGCCAATCACCAGCGCTCACACTCCCCTGAATTCTAATCACCAGCACCTGATCTCCATTACCCCAGCACTATAAGACACCTCTGGAAACCTCAGTTCACTGTCAAGCCTCTAACAGGAATCGACCTCACGATCTTGTCTCCAACTCCACCTCATTTCGACCAAAAGCATCAGCTGTAACGTATACTTACTTTTGGCTGTTAACCTTTGTGTCTTTGTTCTCTTGTCTCCAGAACTCTCGTGGCACTTCCCTTGACTGTGAATGCTCCTACGTACCTCATTCTCTCCTGAGTGCTCACGTAACTCTCAGACATTGTACTCCCACTGCAAAAGGAAAGGAGACAAGTGTTGATATTCATGCATTGTGTGGTTTTGACGTTCCGACATTGAACAAACTCATTGGGTTTCACATCTTTTTAAGCCTTACCGCTTATCAATTTAAACATTTAAGCATCCAAAAACAAGACGCGGAAAAGCTGAACAGAGTAGCTGGTTACTCTCGCTGTGTTCGGTGCGGAGAGAGAGGGAGCCGCGTATCACGGACAGCGACACTGAACCGAGCTCTCTTCTGCGAAGTTCACCTTGAAGTCCCTCCTGCACCTGAACGAACAAATACAAATCGTAGTTTGAACAAACAAAAAGATGTGAAAGAGCCCAATTCAGTACTCGCGGTGTTCTGGTGTTCAGGGCTCACGCAGAGAAAGGCGTCTCAAAACACTTGAACATCGAATTTGCTTATTTTTGCTCTTGTGCCGACAAATACATACAAAATATGTCATAATATCCACATTGGAAAGTATGCTCGAAAAAACTGTCAGTTATTTCTTAAGTGAACGTAAACAGTTGAGGAAAAAAATAGATGTGTATTATATTGGATGCATTCATCTTCTCTTAAAGGGACTGCGTCTAATTTAGCTACTGGCTGCTGTAATGTTAATCCAAGAAAATGAAAATCACTTACTTCTCTTCACTGAATTACTTAGTTTTAACAGTTAAACCAAAAATTATTCAGACACCAGATATATTTTTGATATATATAGCAAAACTGTAAAAATGTGAGAAATGTTGAAGGTGTCTGAATAAATGTAGGTTTGATTGTATATTTCATTTTTACATTGAAGACTATCCAGTGCTATTTTACATTTAATTATTTGGTTTCTGTACCCTGACACCTTTAAACTTGAATAAAACTTAAACATTGTATAATTAGTTTACAGCTTTTCCAAGCACTTTGTGATGCATTTTGGAAACAGAAGATGAGCCCCTTTTCTAATGCACCACCTAGCTTGATAAACCCCTTCTCAAAGACTTACTGTTGGTCAATTTTAAATGGGTGACACACATATTCTGAATGCTTTCGGCAGAATTCGAATGAACCATTTTAATCTAGATTAATTTCAAGATCACAGTGAGATTAATCTAGATTAAAAAAATTAATCTATGCCCACCTCTAATATATATATATATATATATATATATTATATATATATATATATATATATATATATATGTGTGTGTGTGTGTGTGTATATATATATATATATTACATGAATTTGATCTATATATCTAAATAAAAATTTACTATAAGTATATGATCCAAAGTAACTAGTAACTAATTACTTTTTTTACTCTTACCCAAGTAACTATTCAGGCTATTACTTTAAGTTTAACTTGAGTAAATATTTCTATAAATATTTTTTACTTGAGTACAGTTTTTGGGTTTGCCATCTGCGCATTTACTAAAGCCCTCTAAACATAACAGTTTTTCTCCATTGGTTTGTTTCATTTCTTGAAACAGACTGGACATTCTCAACACTCTTGGTGCTTTTGCCAAAATAACGTGGACATTTCGGCACATCAACATGGTTCACCTGCAAAACCTTATACCTCTCCCAAAACAGTTCACTCATGTGTCAAAACTAAATTTCCTTCTCATTTAAACAGTCAGTGCCCCCAAAATGCTTCATCCCTTTGGTATTGTGTGAACACTGCAAGTCTAAATGTTTAGATGTTTTGTCACTATGGCAGAGGACCATTGAAATATCCCTCATGTCCACCTTTAGGTCTTAGCCCAGTCCTTCATTGACAATGGTTACTGTACTGTTTTTTGTCTAGTTAAAAGAATACAGTTGTGTATAAAACTGAAAAAAAGAAAGAAAAAGAAATAGGGTTCTTGGGTAAGAGTAGCCTCCAAGGTTTGACATCACACATTGCACTCATACTGCCAAGGAAATTGTAACCATTATCATTCACACACGTAAAGTAACTTCCATAGACCAGAGTAAAAAGAAAACATATACAGCATAACAGACTGTAATATAAACACACAAATAAAAAACTATGAAAATTAAATGCAGCCTACATAGCTGTAAATAAAGCTGGAGTTTTAGAACTAACAGTTCTTCACTGTTCACGGTCCTCACCCTCCTGATCATCCACACGCTGCTGTCTATCTGGCCACAGATTCTCATCCACATCACAGCGTATATTCTCCCTTGTGATGCAATGAGGAAAGAAACGGCGTGCATGTTGCAACCATCCCCTACAATGATCTCCTGTAATATCCTCACATGCACATCCATTGCATGGACTTCTGATCTTGATCCCGATGCTCATACACTCTCCACCTCCAACAAGGAGAAAAACTCCACAATAGGATTTTTTGGAAAGGAGAGTAATGTGGTAGGATCACCATGACCATCCTTGGATGAGTAGTGAACCATGCCCTGATGAGCGGGCCCCGGTGGAAATTCACATTGTCCCACACAATGACATATTGTGATAGGTGAGGCCTACAAGACCTCTCTCATTTTCAGGGATCAAATCAAATTGAAGGCGGTCCAAGAAGATGAGGAGCTTCTGTGTATTGTATGGGCCATGACTGGGGATGTGAGTGGCCACACCATTCTCAGATATGGCAGCACACATAGTTATATTGCCCCCTCGCTGGCCTGGGAGGGGGACATCCACTGTGGCCCGGTGGCCAATAATATTACGGCCAAGTCTTCGGCCCTTGGCCAGGTTGAAGCCAGCTTCATCCACAAACACGAGGATGTGAGGGGTCTCGTTTCCTTCCAGTGGCATTATTCTCTACAATAGCGTAAAAAAAGCAAACATCAAATCAGTCATACAGAAGAGTCATATACTTCAGTTACAGACAATTACATAGGAATGTTCTATGTTCTCCACAAGTTCAGTATACTATTGGCCACTACTCCAGTGGTTCCAAACCTGGGGTACATGTACCCCTATGCAGAGGTACTACAGGGGGTATTTGACAGAAAGTGGAGGGGGAAAATCATCAATGACTAGACTTACTGAAATGTTACATTAAAACCCAAAGTATTAGATAGATTTACATGGGAAGCACAAATTGCAGCTCTTTGACCCTTTTTCTTATTGTATGTTATATTCTTCAAAATAATAATTATAATTATAATTATAAATTATAATTATAATGTTTTTAGGTAAAATGATGAAGTTAGATAAATCAAATACTTTCATACCTGGATTACCTGGACACACAAATCAGGTAAAGTGGGTACTGAAGGCAAAAACGTTTGGGAACCAATACTTAATTGTAAAAAGGTTATAATGATGGACAACCAGTAACTGACTTACATGTACATACTGGTACCACAGCTCTTTCACTCTATCAGAGTTCCTCTCAAACGGTACCCTGTAAATTTGCTTCTTTGTCATCTGATGCTTATTCAATATCTGGCCTGTATCATAAATAAACTGTATCATCAATACTGTAGAAAACACACACACACACACACACACTAACTGAATAGGTAAATGTGTAAATATATATATTTCTTGCTCTATGCACAGTGTCCTGCCCTATGCAATATATAATTCCATCATTGACTGACTACATACCTGTTTCCCCTGCGAAAGGTTTGGATGTTGGAGGAGACTATAGAGCGAGGCACATTAGGTTGATGACGTGGTCTGTAATTGTGGCCTGAATTTAATCTGGGACCCCATGGTGTCTTCGTGCTCCTCTACCTCTTCCCCCTATTCCACCGCCACGCTCCCTTACTCCTCCTCCTCCTCTTCTTCTTCTTGCTCTTTCTCTTTCTCGAGCAGGCAGCTGTCCTTGTTCATTTACTTGGCCTGGTGCCTCCATGTTCAGACATTGTACTGGTCCTGCATGGTCAAGCTCTTTACATACATGTTTGGCAGCATTCCCAGTCATGGACAGCACATGTCAGGTAACTAAACACACTGTTTGATTGGTCATCTGAGATGTGTGTAACTCCTCCTTCGTTAGTCAAGTTCTAGTTTCACCTGACTGTCAATTGCTGTAATAAACCTATCAAATGTTCCAAGGATTCATATATGGTATTCATGGTTTTATGTCCTTGACTAAGTTTGACAATTGGACAGACTATTGTGCATGTGATGACTTAAACAATGAAATGACACTGACACGTTTTGCAGCGAAAAAACATTAGACTGAGAATCAACAATCAGCTTAAAACAACAAGATCTATTCACTTGGAAATTGTGCTAAATGTAGGCTACCTGTACTTAATCATTTGCAAAGATGTACTAAGACATTGAGACATGTACTTAGACATTTGTAATTTGATGAAATGAATGAGAAAATCAATTATGTGGTGAACAATTGCCAAGTAGTTTGGAGGTTAGTCCATTTTGTTTTGAGAATGTAATTTCTGTTTCAAGAAATGAGACAAACCAATGTAGAGAAACTGTAATTTAAATGAATTATTTGACTTCGTTTTGTAACGTGAGGTAAATATGTAGACGGTCCCTTAAGCAGTCTGGGTGAATATGAACTGAAAGTAATGTGACATACAGCCAAGTATAGTGACCCCATACTCAGAATTCGTGCTCTGCATTTAACCCATCCAAAGTGCACACACACACACACACCGTGAACACACACCCGGAGCAGTGGGCAGCCATTTATGCTGCAGATATGCAGCGAATGTCAAACCTAAATCTAACTTTACCGAGTAATTTTGTAATGTTATTTGCGGTCGACACAACTGGAACTACTAGATAGCCTCGCGTTTACTTAATAAATATTGCACAACTCAGAACATGCCTCAGCTAATCAGAATCAAGCTTTCAACAGACCCTGTGGTATATATTTAAGCATATTTAAAAGACTAAATGAGAACATGCATAATTATTTGCAGCAACTGTTAGGCAGCTAATGGGATGAGGGAGACCAATGGTAACATTCCATGTATTACAGTTTTTGCCCCTTGCTTGAACACTATAGACCCATGCTTAGACTAAAGCAACACAACTTGAAACTTTTGTTACCATACCTCAAACACATGTACCCATACCTTAAACACAAGCGCTGCTTTGCACTCTAGTTGCAATTCAGCAACACACTTACTCCTTTATGCAACACACTTGGTCCTGCATACTACACTCTATTTCATACATAACACACGTCGTTCAAAAATGAAATCTCGGAGTGCCGTTTGGAAAACACGTGTATCCAAAATACAAAACACATCGGGTAATTGCTACCACTCAAATACACAACTGAAGGCACTTACTTGCAAAACTGAACACCAATCAGCCAGCTACAAAAAGCCCTCAGTTTAGCCATTTCAAGAACTTTGCAAGCATGGATGGAGGGAGAGCAAGAGGAAGAGGAAGATGAGGAGGAAGAGGAGGATGAGGAGGAAGAGCAAGAGGAAGAGGAGGAGGAGGAGGAGGAGGAGGAGGAGGAGGTCGAAGAGGGCATGCAACGACCCCTATTTCTGATGATATAAGAGCAACTTTGGTGGAGCAAGTGATCAACCATGGCCTGACTGTGAGGGAAGCTGTGCAGAGAGTCCACCCACACGCCGCATGTCTCTTCTGCAGGTGATGGAACTGTGGTGACATTCAGGTGACAGCAATCCATGGATGGTTTCGACGTGCAAGGGGATTTTCCCCGGTGCCTAGCGGGAGAAGACATTGCTTGCGATGTCAATGAGGCCAACAGACGGCGGGATCCATGAGCCCACGAATGCACAATTGCCATGATTTTCTGTGTTTACAGTATAGTGTTTATATATATATATATATATATATATATATATATATATATATATTTTTTTTTTTTTTGGCTTTATCTGAATTCATGTTACTGCAATGTACAGTGCTACAATGTACAATACTGAGCAGGCCTATTTGCTTTGTTGGTTGTTTGAAAATGTGCCTCCTTAAAATATGCCTTCTGAATAAACAGTGAAAATCAAAGACTGCAGTGTTTTATATAAAGTAGACTAGTGTGTTCCCCCTGATCTGAAACATATGATGCAAGTATGTGTCATTTTGTCATCAGAGTTACACTTTGACAAAGGAATGTTAGGTTTTGATATTAGAGTTTCATTTTGACACAGATGTGAATGGTATATTTCCCAGTGTTGTGTCATGTTTACTTGTGTGTAGAGTTTTGGCACAATGAGCGAAGTTTTGCTAAATGTGTTCAAGCAACGGGCAAAAACTGTAGTATAACGAGGGAATGACGTGTGCTGTGTCTCAATGCGAGCTCTAGAGGGCGCAGCCTTCAAAATATCACCATCGCGTTGCTTTCATTGCTCCCTTCAAACGGCCACATTATAGACACAGATCCCAAGGGCTACTCCCTCCAGAGTCATCAGGTATAGCAACAGGTATATTCACTTCTGACTGGTATCTGTCCTCCGCCGGATGATGGTCCTTCAGGAGCAGGACTGGATGCACTGGTAAAAAGTGTTAAGATGAAATCATATCTTTGCCCTACAGCTGTCTGCAGCTGTCACGCGATAATTAATTCATAACATTCATTAATTGTTGTGCAATAATGAATTCATACAATTAAGAATTAAATAATAGTAATGAAATATAAAGTCTAATTCAAGTTAGAATGTAGGCTACATAATGTGTAACCATGGTAACAGTGTTTTACACGTGGAGTCGTGTTTAATATGGAAATGGGGTCATGGTGATTTACTGTCTCACACTCTCCCACAGACGATTAAGCACACTTATATTGAAATAGTTTTTAAAAAGTTAAAAGTCCTTTTGTCCTTTTCAAATACTGAAAAGCATCTAAACTTGAATGTCACTAGATTATTTGTTCGAGGAAAAAAAATCTTCATAATGAACTCAAGGGGGAGGCAGTGTGAAGTTAATAAAATGTATTCTTGTGTTTTCTGGAATGACTTGGCACTTGAGTCTAGAACAGAACAGCGGGTTATTTTATTTATTTATTTTTTTGCATTTCTATCCTATTATTTCACGAATGCTGTCTGTTACTAATTCCATTTCATGCATATGTATGTATACATAGGTCTATATTTTGCTGCCACAAAAACAGTAAATTTATTAGTTTATTTATTATTTTTGTGAAGCACATTTTTATAAAAAGTTACTTTTATTTATTTTTTCATTTAAATCAACATTGAAATAAGCCCCCCCCCCATTGTCTTTCATTTTTAATCAATTTTTTTTGTCAGTTTTATTGATTTCATTTTTTAAATGTATATTTACTTTACTTTTTTGTAAGCTACCTTTGTAAAACTTATATACATGTGTAATAATCGTGTCTATGAGATAAACTCTGTATACCTGTCATTTGTGATCGAAAGAGGGCGCTAAGGCTGTTTCTTTACTCTGTGACCACCACAGACTTCCTCTCCTCTCGGACAGTCATGCCAAAACTAGCCAGAAGCCTAAAATATTATTGTATTTATGTGATTTTACTTTTTTATACGTTTATCAAATGCTTAATAATAATACAAATAATAATAATAATGTTGCTTTATTGGTTGCTCAGAATGATTACATCTTTGTATACAGTTTTTAGCTTCTGCTGTTTTTATTTGGGATGCCGATGCTTTAACAACCCCAGAGAGGACAATTTCACACAAAAACCACCCATACTGTTGCTTATTTCTATATAAGTCTGCATATTAAGTTTGAATAAATTATTTTTCGAAAGAGAAATAATGTTCGGTTCTAGCGGAACACATTAAGCATTTGACAAAACTGTAAATTGTAATCGTTCTTGTTTTCGTGCAAATCAATATTACAGCATGTCTCAAAAATTGTCCGCTTTTCAGATAGCAAAGATAATCAGTTTTATTCGCTACTTATATAAATATAGAATTACCCGAGTATCGTCATGCACATGAGATTAAATAAAAATATCCATCAAAAAGATTGTTAAATAACATGAGAACGTTATTTTATTTACAAAAACGTATTACAGTCTGTAATTGACTACAAACATATAGAAGCTTTAAAGTGAACATTTTTGAGTAAAGTAGCTTAACACTTTTTTTTTTAAACGTTCATTTTATTTTACCCTTTCAAAAGACCACATGACTATAGATACATCAATAAATAAATAAATAAATAAATGTATCTGATTTGTTAACAAGTGATCACGGCTAACCCCTTTCTTTTCCTTCACCATTAGATGCGTCTTTTAGCAGCTGTTTTCGCGTTATCCAGAGGTAGCTGGTGGAATTGGCTGGAATGGGAGTTCGGGGTGGGCAGGAGTTTGGGGTTAAGTAAGAGGCACGCACTGAATTGAACAAATAGCCTGGGGCACAAGAAAAGGTTCATGCCCGGGTCCCTGTAAGGAGAAACCAGTGAAGTATCAGCTAGTCCACGGTCACTTAATCAGAGCGACCTGTGGGGGATTACGAAGATATTGTGACCGCGATTTGGCCTCACAATTATCATTCACAGTGTTGTGTCCCTCCTCCGATCCTATTTTCATAACGGATGCATGTCCCTCAATAGGGCGGTGTTTGGGTTTTTACCTCGAAATAACACGCGCGACAGTACGAGTCAGCGTTCACTTTGTCACGTGTAGGCCCGCTTTATGAACACTTGATAAAGGAGCTTGAACAAGCGTTTATCTCTTTCATTATTAACAAACTTTTTTTCTGTTTGACAGTGTAAATCCTTCTTTGTTTAAAGCGCTATGACGGTAAAGCATTTGATGAAGACACCGCTTTTATTGGCGTGTCCTGAAACAGCTCCGAGGCTCCGAGGTGAAGGATGCATGAGTCTGAGCAGAGCTGACACATGTGACGTGTTCTGCTTTATTTGTTTCCCAGGGCTTTAATCTCGCTCGCACCTGGGCTCTTTCTCCAGTGTCTTCATTTGCTTAATTCCAGCATAATGAGCTCTCAGCCCGGGATGATGGGCTTTGATCCACTCACCCGTGTGGATTGAGACTTTAACTAACAGCCAGTGTTAATGAAGAACCAGTGTTACACTAAAACTGCAGGAAGCCGGAGATTATTTACGCTAATTCCCATATTAATTATTTTAAATCAAATGTTCTCCAAAGCTTCGAATGGGGAGGTGCGAAATACAGTTTATTATTAGCACTTGTTTATGCTAGCTATCGATTAAGGTTTGTTTTAAATGTGTATTTATAAATTAGTAATTAATAGAATAATTCATGAAAGGAAAATAAAGTGTGATAAATCAGTTCTCACACACGCACACACACGTATTATTGCGTTAGATTGTTCAGGTACACATCCAATACTATTCATAAACACACGTTTCTAATTGTTGTATTATAATCATTAACGTATTTTCAATCTGGTGTGTATCGGCGCTGGCTAGTTTGAGGAGAGTATGCTTCTTTAGGGTCTGGAGAAGTGTGTGTTTGGCTAGGGTGGGCTGGGACGTCCCAACACCTCTCGTTTTCTTCAACCTTGTGTGTGGCCGCTCGCTTTCACGGCCCGACCTCCCATTGGACAGCTTAGATGTTATTGGGAGGAGTCTTACTGGCAGCAAAAGGGGGAAAGAATTGGAAGTGCGCAAAAGCATTATGTAGTGACCGATGCTTGACGTTCAGAAGTTTTTCAATGCGCGCTCCGACAGACATAGGTGCCCAGTACGCGAGACCGATCCAATAGTCATATTTTATAAATACGGTGGCAGTGCGTGGACTTTCGGTTGGACTGCATTCCCGGTTTCAGAAGAGGACTTGTGGATTGCTTCAGACTTCTTGACTTCTGTTGTTCGCCAGCGCCGTTTGGAGAGAAGTCATGCAGGCGCGCTATTCCGTCTCCAGTCCCAACTCTCTGGGAGTCGTGCCGTACATCAGCAGCGACCAAAGTTATTACCGGGCCGCCGCCGGAGGGGGGTACACCGGGATGCCAGCCCCCATGAGCATGTACTCTCACGCGGCCCATGAGCAGTACCCTGCCAGCATGGCGAGGGCGTACGGACCGTACACACCACAGCCGCAGCCCAAGGACATGGTGAAACCGCCGTACAGTTACATCGCGCTCATCACCATGGCCATCCAGAACTCCCCGGACAAGAAGGTGACCCTAAACGGTATCTATCAGTTCATAATGGAGCGCTTCCCCTTTTACAGGGACAACAAGCAGGGCTGGCAGAACAGTATCAGACACAATCTGTCCCTGAACGAGTGCTTTGTCAAAGTGCCCCGCGATGACAAAAAACCCGGTAAAGGCAGCTATTGGTCTCTCGACCCGGACTCGTATAATATGTTTGAGAACGGCAGCTTTTTGCGCCGACGGCGGCGTTTTAAAAAGAAAGACGCCTCAAAGGATAAAGAAGAGCGAACTGTCAAGGAAGCGCCTTCCCGCCAGCAACAGCAGCAGACGGGCCGTGACCAGGAGCAGTCGGTGCCGGGCTCGCAGCCCGTGCGCGTTCAGGACATTAAAACCGAGAACGGCTCGTCCACGCCTCCGCAGGCCGTTTCACCCTCGCTAAGAACCGTTCCCAAGATCGAGAGCCCCGACAGCAGCAGCAGCAGCAGCAGTATATCGAGCGGTAGCCCGCACAGCATCCCGTCCACCCGCTCTCTCAGCCTGGACAGCGCCGGGGAACAGCAGCATCACCACCAGGGCCAGGCCCCGGCGCAGGGCTTCAGCGTGGATAACATCATGACCTCCCTCCGCGGCTCGCCTCAGAGCTCCGGCGAGCTCACCCCGTCTCTCGTGGCGCCCTCACGGACAGGTATCACCCCCACGTTGTCCCTGAACTATTCTCCCAATCAGACGTCCGTGTACAGCTCGCCCTGCAGCCAGAACTCTATCTCGACTACCTCCAACGCCACCTATCACTGCAACATGCAGGCCATGAGCTTGTACGCGGGCGGGGATCGCTCGGGCCACTTGGCCGTCACTACCACCGTGGACGAAACTCTGCCCGATTACTCGATCACGACCACCACGTCGTCTTTAAGCCACGGGAATCCTCAGGAGGGCCACCACGCGCACCAAGGGCGCCTCGCGTCATGGTACCTAAACCAGGCCGGAGACATCGGTCATCTGGGCGCCACGTACCCCGCGCAGCAGCAGAACTTCCATTCGGTCCGGGAGATGTTCGAGTCGCAGAGAATCGGTCTGAATAATTCACCGGTGAACGGGAATAACAGCTGTCAGATGTCGTTTCCCCCGAGTCAGCCCATATACCGCACGCCAGGGGCTTTTGTGTACGACTGCAGCAAGTTTTGACCAAACAAGTATTTTTTGTTCTTCTTCTTCTTCTTCGTTTTGTTGTTGTTGATTTTGCCTTTTCTTGATACTGAGACACGTTGATAATTACCGACTCTACCCCGTGCTGGACTGAACAGAAACCGAACTAGATCTTGGTTTGTTAAGGACAGTGTTACTTCGAATAACACGTAAGTCTTCTTGGTTTTTGTGAGCTATATGCTGGGCTGTGCTGACGTGCAGCAGTCGTTTATGGACTTGTTATTACGTGTAAATTGCATATAGTAATTTATTTCTAAAGTGTAGCCGGATATTATGGACCAAACACCAAAAAGTGTTTCTAAATTGAACTGCATTAATAGTCCAAGTGTTCCACTATAACAAGGAACGGAACATGTATAACGCCATATTCTTTCAAATTATCTCCTTTTGTTGAAAAAGTATTCTGAAGGAACTGCATTGTTTGTGTAATAAATTGCCATGCTATTTGAGTTAAAAGTAGGCTACGCCTGATTTCTTAGAGCCCTGTCAGAACACAACTGTGTGTTAATATAGAGAAATAACACATTTAGAGCACAATAAGCTAGAGAAAGTGCCAATTACCTGCATGAATGATCCAAATAAGAGGGTCCAAATAATTCGGCTTTGCTGTGGCACAGTTGAACGTTTCTTGATCCAGACGTTCGTCCTAAAATGCACAAAGAAACGAATAAAAATGCTCTGATCATGCACGCGGATTAATATGAAAATAATCACAGGCCCTTTTCAGCATTTTATGGAACCGTGCAATACTAAACATGCATTCATCCGTTTCTTTTTTTATTTAAATGTTAGCTTCTAGGTTTTAGTGATTTTATTATTACTCATAACATAACTTTGTTTTGCAAAATATAGCAACATTTTACGCTTATTTTGTTTATACTAAATAGATATATTGAATATCAAATAAGAAATAGCACGTGATTGAAATTCAATTGAAATTCTCAAGAATATAAGGCCCGCAATTAAGTAAAGCGGGATTCTAATCTTATTATTCTTATCACAATTACCATTATTTGTATTATTATTGTTGTTGTTATTATCTGTAGTAGTAACTATTAAAAATGCTTATTTAAGTATGTTAAAATGTGGTTAATTTAGTATCATCTCATTTAGTTAATTTATTATTTAATGTGATTTAATAATAATAATAATTCTTAGGTTTAGACCAGGCGAAGCTCGTTAAATACGGCTGCTGGTTTTGTTTTTACAGAGCAGTAGCAGTGGTAGTAATAAAATAAATATTGCCATGCAACTTATATTTTAATTGCTGTGAGGTGACGTGTTTTGTTATAATGTGTTCTTACGCAACTCCACACGCAGACCTGGACATCTGTCACCATCGTGACCCGAGTTTGGTCATTGTAATTCACCACTTGTGTTCAGTGTGCACGTGTTTACTAGCGCATAGCTTGGTTAATATCATACCAGACATGCCAAAGATACTCCAATCACCACCAGAGGATTCAGCAGGACTTCTAGAAGGCAAAGCATCTGGGCTTCACATAAATAAGAGGAGCGTCCTCAGAAAAGGCTTTTAGAGTAAACCAATTCCTGTATATAATAATAATAATAATAATAATAATAATAATAATAAAAGATGCAGGTTATATTAATGTACATTTTCTGACGTTTATTTATGGTTATCCACCAGTCAGGTTAAAGAAACATGTCACTAAGTATGTTTAACTCAGAAATGCGATTTGGGAATAAGCGAGTAATAATCTTTTATTTTAATCTTCTTAATTTTTATTGAGATGTGATGCCACGAACATTTAGCGGCTTTTAAATTATCAAATTTTCCCAACAATTAATAATAATAATAATAAAAAAGAAGAAGAAAGGCGTATTCTTTAAATGCGTATTCTCTCTAAAAAGTAGCTAATGACCTGCAATTGTTAACTTAAAGATCTATTTCTATCTGACTGAACCCATAAAATGTAATTGTATTGGTATAAATTAATGTATTTAGGTTGATTCAGAGATAGTGATATTTTTGACTTATGTTAATTTAGAGTTTACCAATTTTCAGTGTATGAAAGCTCGCTGATACTTAAGTTTGTGCAGCCTATATTTGTTATTATTATCATTATTTTTTATGGACAAAATAATTTTTTATGTATTTATTTTAGTCTGCGGCCCAGTTACAGGCCCAAAGGCCTCGAGGGCAAACGCACACGTGTTCTCGTTGCCTCACATTTATTTGTATTGCATGAGCAGTTGGTAGTGATTACACCGGTTAATTAATCGGCCAATTAACAAGCGTGCGTCAACAAAACGTCTCGGACTTGCCTCGTTCCCTCGGGTTGGTATGCGCTAAATGTGCCCATACTCCGTTTGTTTAAAATGTTACTTTAAAATAGTAGTCACACTACATATGCATACTTTCTAGAGATTAACATAAATATTCATAACCAATTTTTGGACCATTTTAAAATTTTTATTATTATTATATTTGACGGCAATAATAATACGCATGATGTACGCTGATTAATAAAAATGATAATAAAAATAATAATAATAAAAATACGTTTCAGTATCAGTAAGCGTTCATATATGAAACGTGACACTCACAAATCACGTTACAGCTTATAAATATTTTTTGCTGCGCATGTGCATATGGTCACAATGAATTTTGGCCTTCCACGGCGCATTCTCTTCCCACAAAAAAAGTTGTAATCATGCTCATAAAAGTCATTAGAGCCTTCCCCGAGTAATAAACAAACGTCGTGTTAAGCCCAAGATTGATGGCGCCCTCACAGAACGGGCCAGGTCAGGAAGGAATAAAATTCAATCAGTGCGCAGGAATCATTTTTCATGAGACGGAAAAGGCAGAAGGGGACGGGGGTCAATAGCACCATCAACAACACCGCAGAAGAACTGTGTACTCTTAAATCTGCATGATTTGGAGCTCCCTCCCTCCCTCACGAGCGGACAGGACAGGACAGGACAGGACAGGTGAAGAGAACTGCTCCATGCTGTAATCCCGCACGAGCTCTTGGATTGAGAGAGACCCTGAGTCCCGCGCCAGGCGGAGGTTGCAGTGTTTTATGAGGTTGAAACGAATATCCATAACTGTTTTACGCAGGAATAATAGACTGCATGTAACGCAGAAAATCTTGATTTAACAATCGTCTTCTGATTATAAAGTTCAAATAATTAACTGAAACGCTATTCGTCATTTGTTCAAAGCAGATTAAAAGTTAGGCTATTTAAATATTAACAAAGCATATTTTCAGCAACATAAAAGCGGCTGGTAATAAAAGCATACACCAAATATACATTTTTAAAAATAATATGTGCAACAATTTATGTAAAATGTTTCTGTTTAATATTCCGTGCTAAAATGCAATTTTAAAATGTTAAAAATATTCAATACACATAGACAATGGATTTGAAGTGTTTCAAGCACTTGTTTTTCTTTGTAATTTTTTTTTAGCTCAAATGTTATGCGTGTTTTCCTGTATCCAGATATTTAGGTGGTCCGGACATTTTGTTTGGTATTAATTTATACATCAATGGATATTATTATTTTTATTATTATTATTATTATTATTATTATTAAATAAAATATTTATTCGGTTCTCCACCTGCCAATGCTTCCGCTAGATGCACGCGTACCCCACACGGATTTGGACCAGAAGTTAAGAGTAATTATCTTCAGCATTGCTTTGATGTCAAAACATCCCAATTGCAATTTCGGAGAACAATATCAACGAGCAAGTCGATTTTATGACCATTTTACTTGACATAACAGATAAGACATTATCTCTCCAAATCCCACAACAGAAGAACACCAAACAAATGAAATGAAAACAAACCGTATTACACGAGTAACATGGCGACATCTCAATTTCTGGACTAGTTATGTCCATGTAGACTTCTAATAGGCTACGTATATAAATGAAATTATTAAAATGATTAAAGATTAAAAAGCTCATGAATGATCTTGAATCAGTCACGAAGCGCCAGTATCTTTCTCTCCAGCAGAATCAAGAAGCCGACCCATTAAACTGTTTACCTACTGAACTATATTTATTTTACATCTATGTTCGTTATTGCACAGATGAAGAATATTACGTTGTGTTTAGCTATATATCCGTTTCAGTGTCAAGATCCTGATGAGCTGCTGGCGCTTTCGGTCTGCGCAGGGCAGTGTGTGATTTATCAGAGAGACTAGTGCATAAAAAATAGAATAAAAACAGGGGATTTGAGATGAATTCTGAATAAAGCATTTTTTATTTATTTTTTTTTGCTACAGGAGAATGCTGATACTTTTAGCCACTATATATATGTTACAAATATGTTATTATATAATCACATGTGTTCATATTTCAGTATTGTTTTTTTTTCAACTACATTGAAAAGCAAACCAAATATCTTCTGATCAGTTGATTTTCTTATTGTCTGAGGATGGGTTATCAAAATTTTATTAAACGAAGAAATTATGTTGCGGATACAAAACGGTAAGATTATTAATATAGTGTTTTGAACATACACACCCTGTAATCCATGAAACATCGTAAATGCAGAAAATGCAGCGGATTATTTATTTATTTATTTTTTTCCAGTCTCCTGTTTTCTTATGTTTTTGAAATTACAATCCAGTATAATTAACACCGACATCACAACAACATTGTGTAACGTCAAATTATAATATGCTATATCATTTAGTATCTTTTAGTCTAATGCAACGTTAGCATGAATGCTAAGCAACCTAACCATCCGCTCAACACTGAACGCTCGTCCACAAATATGCAATTCTTTTGCATCGCTCAGGTCACGCGCTCAAACCAAACCCCGATTCTGGATCAGTCTGCGTCGGTATAGACGTGTCCGTTCCCGGTTGAGTGAGGACAGAAGGGTTGAGGTGAGAGAGAAACACACCGTGCACCTGTATGCTTGACTGAGAGCTGAGGCTGAGTGGAAAAGAGCAGAGTCTCAGTCTCACGGTTGCTGCACAGAGCCAAACCTCAAACGCCATCTGCTTTCAATTAGGAGTCCACATAGACTCGGGCTCTGTCTGACAGTCAAACTGCCAGTTAAAGGCTCAAAGACTTGTCCTGAAAAAATATCCCACCCTGTAGCCTCCTTTTCAGCGTGCTTCGAAACCCACGATTTTTCTATTTAAGCTGAATAAATGGCTTCCCCGCGGATGAAGCTTGTGGGACGCGGGTTCAACAGTTCGGGTCACAGAATCAAAGTCGAATCGACAACAGGTTTCCACTTAATTTAATTAAAAAGCAACAACTGAATGAAACATTTTTACTGCACGCTGATCTTAGACCAAATGTTTAAATGTAGACCGCTTTTCCAGATATCGGTCGGCCTACTGAACAACACTGAGAGCTTCAACAATTAACCAATCGAATGAAGCCAGACGCAGTTTCTTGGCATCTCTAATAACATGCCCATCACGGGCTCCTGCGCGTTTGGAAAGCGCTCTTTCGTGAATAAAGGCACCAGTGTGATTTCAGACTTAAGGGAAC
Organism: Carassius gibelio; assembly: GCF_023724105.1. Taxonomy (NCBI): domain Eukaryota; kingdom Metazoa; phylum Chordata; class Actinopteri; order Cypriniformes; family Cyprinidae; genus Carassius; species Carassius gibelio. Next base: position 4,174,391 of record NC_068372.1, read on the forward strand.
ATGCCGAGCCCACCGACCCTTGGCTAACCCGAGCCCCCTGCACGAGCACGAGCACGAGCACGCGCAGCTCCACACAGACTCGCTTGAGTCCAGACCCCTGCCCACCTCGCCTCGTGCACTAATTATAGCCGCTTTTACCTGAATACCTCGATTCTGCTCCTTTGACATAGAAGATTTTTGTCTCCAATTTAAATTTACGATCAGATTTTCCCCCCTGAAGTCTTGGCTGCCCTTTCCTATTTTAATTACCTCAGCCAGAGAGGGAACACGTGATCATTTGTGAGCGTCTTGATGAATGAAACCTGCACGTGAACCCGCGATTTTTTCCTCGGGTCACAAAGTCACTGTCTATTTTGTGCACCTCTTAATTAAATTTCAATGTAGAAATGAACATTCAGTAAATGTTGGTATTATACCTGAAAGCTTTAGGCCCGTCCGATTAATAAGGTTTAAAGTAACCAAGCTTCTAATAACTAAAAACAAATAATCCATGTGTCCCATGATGACTCGACTGAGTTAATAACGAATGAGTGCATTTCCCCCCGTGCAGCATAATTTGATATCAAACTCTACAGCTAGCTACTATATTAAATCACTAGAATAAAAAGTAGGTCCGTCGTTATAAGGTTCATTTATTTATTTTTAATTATGCTATATCTACGCTATTAAAAATTAAATATGCATTTATGATTTATAATTAATGCCACTAATAAATAAAGTTATAGACAAAAGACAAAAAATGCACATTTTAAGTGATAATCAATTTGAAACTATTTTTAAGGTTTATATATAATAATATCCAAATGCCTTTTGGTTTTCCGTTTCAGCACTGCACTCCATTCAAAATGTAATTTATTTTCATCTCATTTCTTGTCACGAGACACGTGTGTCTTTTACGTTTTTACATTAATTAATTAATTTATTTTACATAAGAAACTAATACTCCAAATAACGTGTCATACATTAATTAATGGCATACAAATCGAGTGGTTATAAACGCACAGGGTACAAATAAATGGTGTGACATTTATATAATAGGCCTAATGCTTCTACCAAATAACAACAACATGCATTTATTATTTATTTATAATATTATATATGTACAGGTCACTGCATGGTAATGCTCACACATGGCTTTATTATCGCCTGCCTGTTAATACAACTGAAAACAAGCATGCTAATTAGACACTGTAAATATAGATATTCCCGACATGATTATATTTCTGTTTTCCTTGTTATGTTTTCACTAGTACATTAAAGACCTACTGTATACAGGATCATATTTCCTAAACCTCATCATCTTTAAAAAAACAAGTGCTAGGGTGAGGTTTCTCTTCATACGCTCATAAATAATGTATTATATGGGGATTGATAATAATCAGGTCTCTGAGATGTTTACATGCAGTCCAGGGCAGATGTTCACCAGTTCTCTTCAAGGGTTCTAGGATCTGTTTTTTGTGAACAGGATCAGTATAAACATGTAGGAAATCTGAGCCTGGATCTCTTCTTCTGCTTTGAAACACATTGTATATACAGGTGCAGAGATCTTGGGAAAAGGCATACAATAGGGATTTCTTTCTTATTTTTTATTTTTATTTAATTATTTTTAGTTAAAAACCCTTCTCCAATAAATGTGTCAGTAGCATGTGGGTTATGTGTGAATGTGTGGTTGTACTGGTATAAAATGCTGGGAAATGTTTTGATGGACAGGTTTGACCTAAACTCATCTGGCAGAGTACCAGTGACACATACTGATAGTCATTTTACTTCTTTTACACCATTTGTGCATATATCATTTTTGCCTAACACCAACTGCTGGCCTTCTTTGGGATTTAAGGTACAGAAACATACTGAAACAAACATTGTTTTAGAAATAATTCTCTTTAAAAAAAAGTGTGTAGTTAAAACTATGCATCAGTGCTGCTGTGTGTGAGGTAATGAAACCGACCTCTGGAAATTAAACTTGCTAATACTAAACAGGATAGTGACCACAGCAGATTTTACAGATGCTACAGATGACAAACAGAAGCGAGGGTTTCCTCTGTCCAGGGATATCTGTACAGGGGTTTTCTCTGCTCAAGATTATTTCATGTTTCCACTCTGATTGTGATCTGTGCCTGTGTCCAGAATACCAGGAAACCAGGATTTAACTCCTCAAGTGTCTCTCTCTCTCACACACACACACACACACACACACGCACACACGCACACGCAGACACACACACACACACAAACACACACAGTCAGAGTTAAAGTCAATATGCGTTCGCAACCCATTTAGCTTCACTAATTCTATGCATTTCCAACTGAAACAGGATATTCAATGAGAAAAAAATGAAGAATTGAACCTGATCAGATCTACATATGACAGGGAGTTGCATGGAAAGGTTGAAAAATAAATGGCTTGGCAAAGTCATCTGAAATAGGAAATCAGAGTTTTTGGAGGCGGAGCAAATGATATGCCATCTTAATGAAAGCTCACAGACAAACACTCTTTATTTTAGAATTTCATGCACAGTTGAATCATGTACAATACGACCAGGAATGTGTATTAGGAAAGTAAATAAGCTACCCACTTGCGAAAAAGAAGTGTGTGCTTGTAGTGTACTTCAAACCTTAAAAGTATATTTCGTTACACATTTTTGTAATTACAGCTTTACTGTACCTCAGACAGAAGAGTATGGTAACATCAACAAGGTTATGGGTTCAATTTTCAGGGGATTTAAAAATAATACTACTAATAATAACATAAATGTGTACCTGTGGAATAAAAGCATCTGCCAAATGCATAAATGCAAGGTCACCAAAGTGTACTTAAAGAGTGCAAATATGTTTCTTAACATACTTAAGTACACTTTTAAATTATACCAATGTGATTTAAGTACTAAATCCAGCAGATTATGAAATGCTCATTACAGATGTCACAGGTTACATCTTTAGGCGATTGGCTCTCATTTGCTTAAAGTTCAGGATTTTCATTGCTTTTACAGCTCAATTTGCTCCGCTGTCAATCCCACAATCCCTGCTGGAGCCCATCGCTCAACTCCCATAGAGAATACACTGACAGTTCTGCTCATTTCCACAACTACTAAACAAGAAATCTGACGTTTGCTGAAGACTTCTCTGACGTCTTCTAGTTCTCAGATGTGTCTCCTTCAAATACGAACAAAACAAACAAGACAGAAAAAGAAAAAAAAACAGTAATCTCACACAGGTCTTATTTAGAAGAGTTCTGAAAAATGTCTCTAACTGCACATGACCAATCAGAGGACAGCGTGTGTATGACTTCATCAAAGTGTCAGAATATCCACTCTAAAAATGTCATGTGCACAAATGTATGTTTCAGATAATTCATTAGGAATTATGACCAGAGACAATCACCATCAGTGGATCCAGTTTTGGGCCACAGCAGTAACCTCAGACAAACCAAACATGTCCAGTTTGATCAAATTCAACTGACCTCACTGAAAGTGCTCTTACACACACACACGGTGGGGGTCCAGGAGAAATGCCTAAATTAAATATGTTCAATTGAAACTTTTGGCAGAGTGCACTAAAATTATACTTTTTATAATGTCTCCAGGAATGTGTACTGCACAAAATAATGGCTTAAGTTACAGGTAAGACGGAAGGCAAAATCTAAGAGAAATGCAGTAATATGCCAATGGCCATGGTCAAAAGCCGAAATGGACACTTGATAGTCCCTCAATGATGTTAGTGAGGTATGGCAAATGTCCATGTTTCTCTTTGTCCTTCTTTTTTGCTCTCTGAACTCCCAAGAACTCAAAAGCACACACACACACACACACACACACACACACAGTCCAGAAAGACCCTGTCAACAGCTCATTTAATTGACCTGGTTAGGTAGAGTTCTTGTTTACATGCTACCATTAAGTTTGGTTTCCTTTTCTTGTCCGAGTGTGGAAGACATCATGTCAAAACATTAAAGTCATTGTGTGTGTGATACTTTGGCTAGATTGAAACTAAATTTTTTTAGTTTTTAGTTTTGTTTTTGTTTCATGGTTCCATTAAAGACAAGTGTGAAATAAATGCCCTCATTTTTGGCTTCTCTATTAAAATTCATGCTTGTTGTTAAGAGCTGGCCTTGACCCTGGACAGACCACAATCATGCACACATACAAAGCTGACAAAAGTTGCAGACTAGTCTTACATTTATTTATTTTTGTCCTCTTGAGCAGCGTGTCAAGTACGGCGACTTTACTAGAGGTCAGCTTTTGAAAGGGAAGTCCTGTTGGTAATTGTCTTGTGCAACACACACACACACACACAACACATTTTTAACAAAGCATTTTATCTTTATCCCACTTTTTCTTAATGCACTCCAACATAGATAATGACGTATAGCCAGGAAAAACATGCCTCTATCTAAAGTATGCACTGCAGTTTTAAGCTCAAATGAACATCAGCTTCAGTAAAACACCAACAACATTCATTCGTGTGATTTTTGGGGCAGATTATTGATTAATTAATACATAATTTCATGCTGTTGCTTGCACAATACTACATTGTGTTCTCAGAAGACTTTTTACCATGGTGCATGATTTGCATTCTAATACATTTTGATGTTTGCATAAAATAACTAGCTCCATTAGTATGGCTTTTCTAATGTAGTAAACTTGCTCAGTTGCACACCCGGTAAAGCAAGGCACATGACTGCAGAGTGGTCAGATAAGAGTCTGATGAAACATGAGTCACAAAACTCAATAAAAAGCTCAAAAATAAGATAAAAAGCCATGGTTTAATAGTATTGGATAGGTTAAGTGTATGTGGCATATTAGTGAAGTGAAGTGACATACAACCAAGTGGTGACCCATACTCAGAAATCATGCTTTGCATTCAACCCATCCAACGTGCACACACACACACACACACACACACACTGTGAACACACACCCGTTGCAGTGGGTATCATTCAAACTGCCACAAAACAAACAATCGTAATAAAGTTTAACATGCTTGTTATTTGCCTCCAAATTTGACTTTGAAATGTTGGGAAACAATCTAATATAATTTTGTCACTTTCCAGTAATCCTAGGTTTCAAAATTAATAGCACAATGATCCATAACCTGTTCTGTGACAAAACTGATTGTCAAAAAGACTTATAGTCGAAAATTACATATTGGTTGACAGATACAGAAACTGCTGAACTGAACTGTGTTAGTCTCCCAAATACTGCTGGGATCATGTGACGCCCACACAAACAGAAAACCCTAGCAGGATTCTCACAACGGCATTAATCCACGAGATGTTGTCTTCATGTCAGAGAGTTTCTGAAGGTAAGTTTCATCATACACAGAAAAAACCTCTCCTCCTGACTACAAGATCAAAGCCAATGCCAAGCGTCTGCTCTGAAACAGCAGCGTAGGGGAAAACCACCGACTTCAAAGACCAGACAGAGAAAGTCATTTTTCCTTATCTTAATTGATGCACAATTTTAATAATGACCTAACGCTTTTGGGACCATGTCAGGATGGGAGGGAGGGGGGTGCGAGTCAAATGAAGTGGACGTGAAATGGGCTGTAGTAGGTTTTGAAATGTTTGAAAACCTAATAACCTCAAAGTGAAAGTAATATCATGAATAATGATGCTCCTGCTAGAAGTACAGTACACTAGCTCATCCATACTAGGGAGTCGCATACATCACGGCCTGTTAGGACAAGCAAAGTTCATGTTCTTCTGCGAGCGTGCATGTTTTAAAATCCATTTGTTTTCTCTGCTATTTTGGTTATCGCTTTCACAATCGAAGGTTGACTATCATACAATTATGCCTCTTCAAGTCTGTCATAGAGCACAATTGCTACACTTTAAGCACTCTGACCCTTGACCTGCAGCGTTTAAAGTGACTGGAGTGGTCCTCGACACCACACTGCCAAAGCGCTTCCACCGCCAAGAAAAATAAACAGCACATCTTGCCTTGAGAAGTGCTCTACAGAGGAGCTGTCTGATTATCTTCTGGCATTGCACAGCTCCTCCAGCGTCTGATCCAACAGATCCTAAATTCAGTTAACATCTCGTGCATTTTGCATGTTGTATTATTAATGCTATATCATGTCTAATTGGTTAAAATTAGTTAATGCTTTAACATTAACCAATAATGAACAATATATAAGCTTAGTTTTTAATGTATAATATGTATTCATGTTAGTTAATGTTATTAACTTTGATCTTGAAAAAGTATTAGTAAATGTAGAAATTAACTACAATTAATTTAGTATTGTTCATTGTTGGTGCATGTTAACTAATGTTAAAAAAAAAAATATATATTGTAAAGTTTTACCTCGTTACTTATACTGTGCTTTTAATTAGCTGGTCAAAACCTATCTAATCTCCACTATTTTAATAAACATCTCGTAAATAAATGTGCTGTTTTTCAGTGCATGTTTAGGAATAGGATTAAACGTACATTGTATCAAATGTTTGTTTATTTTTTATTAATTTAAATAACAGTATATATTTTAAAACAACTAACTTCCTGAGAAGTCCCTTGAACTATTTTAAAGTGTTCTTAAACAAACCTGCATTGAACACAATCTATTTTTGTGTGTGCACGAACTGGAATGACGCAAGTTAAATAAATACCAAAGAAACCAGATAAAGTCATGTCAAAGTGAAATACATAGGAAATACTTTCAGCTGCCTTTTTTGGCTGTACTCTGGCTGGCACGGCTCAGATCAACCCACACAGGAACAACGAGCCTCAAGGCCAAGACTTAGCAAAAGTTTCCTCACCTCATTTCATGAAGACTGGCATCATCCAATCAAGAGGCTTCACCGTGATCATGTGAGCGACGGACAAGGGTCAGAGGTCACGCCCCTCAAGAAGACAACCTTCACAAACAAGGAGAAGGGGGAAACACTGAGAGGAAAGAAAGGAAAAGAGAGGGAAGAGTGGAAGATCTGACTGTTAATTATTTCTTCCACACCCAAAAACTGTCATTTCACAACCGTGCATCACTCTCTCCTTTCCTGTTCTTCAGTCCATTATCTAAAAATGAAGGAATTAGCCGTTTTAAAGAATCATAAAGATGCCAAACCACAGAAAGCTACCCTTTTGAAGTAGTAAACAAAATCAAACTAATGTTTTTTGTTGTTGTTGTTGTTTCTTTTGAACTGATAAATATACAATGCAACTGAAAATGTTGCATTTAGATGAAGATTTCACACAATCACTTGTGCACAGAAACCAATTCATCCAAAATATTGGATTTATTCAAACACATTGCACAAAAACAAACAAGAAATCAAGAACAATTTAGCTGAACAACACCGAGGTCCTTCAGCAACTATAGTTTAGCAGTCGCTGTTCCAAAGAAAGTATACATTTTTTTTAGTTTCTTAGTTGTTTACAAGGCTGCCAAAGTAAACCTTCTCTGCTGTCTTTTCCTTCCATTCAAAATAAGAAGTGAAAATCCCATCAGATAGGCATTTCCTCTGCTGAAACATACTTATCTTATCATCAGCCTGAATCTTGTGTCTTGTCGTGCCCAAACAGGGAACCAGCGGCTGCTGAAGAAAGTGTGATCTCACCCTCTCCCTCCTGTACACCCAAACGCAGAAACACTCCGAATGCCACAGACATTTGGTCACAAGAGTTTATCGACCAAAAAAATACAATTCATTTAGTTCCAAACTCTGAATTCAACATTGAGTACCAAAGAAATAGTTTCAGGTGATCAATGTTTCAGAAGTTATAGCTAATAAAGCAAAATCTCAGTGTTTTCTTTCTTTCAAGAAGTCATTCCATGATCAGTCAAGAGATCTGTGCAAATTAATAAACCAATAAGACTAATGCAGCTTTAGATCTGAGAGGTTAAGTGGAAAGTTTTGTATCAGTTTGCAATCGAGGGCTTCAGAAGGCCACGCTTCTATGCCGTCTTTATTTGTTGTTTGCCACCGTAGTCCAGTTCAACCTGTAATAACAGTAAATTATGCATTATTACAAACAACTAACCCCAAACCCTAACCCTAACCCTGTAGTGAGTACAAATGGTAAAACAATGTTCCTAAGTTCTTATTTGTATAATGACACTATAACAATATCAAATAAAGTCATATAAAATTTCACATACGTTTATTACATGTGGTTAAATAGTAATAACAATGTAATAACTAACACATTTATATACTGCCCCACTAATACAAAATACTATCTATCTATCTATCTATCTATCTATCTATCTATCTATCTATCTATCTATCTATCTATCTATCTATTTTGTATTTTTTCAGCATATGTTCTTGTATTGACTGTAAGAGTAACTGGTCAAACTAAGTCGCACATGTTTCTGCCTCATTTGCTTAGACTTCTCAAACAGTTCTTTGAGACAAGTAGTAGTTCCCTTTTCCTTCCTCTCCTCCCTGTGTGTGTGTGTGTGTGTGTCTGGAGTGATAAGAAAGGTATAAGTCAAACAGCACGAGCGGTCTGGGTCTGAGCAGGAAGTCGAGGCCGATCAGCCGAGCTGTCCGTCATCGAGAGGGTCCCGCCCCCCAGCAGAACAATGGCTGCAGGGGAAACATCACAGGCCAGAAATCTCAGCTGCCACCAACACTGGAGATAAACGGCAGAGGAAATTCACTCTCACACACACTCACTCACTCAGAGTAGTTTTCTACCTCACTCCAGCTACAGCAGCTCTCTAATACCTGAATGCTTACAGTCTTGTAACTGGCTTACACCATGCTTACAATTTTTGAACATCATGGAATTAGATTACAACTTAAGCTAAATTCTAAAACAATATGAAAATCTGGATTTTACAGAAATTTATACCTGGTGGACGATTTAATGAATAAAAACAGTTCTGCTGATCGAAGAGAACAGTAAAACCGCATAGAAACACAAAACACTCACTTTTCATCAGTCTAATTTATTTCTATACGTCAGTGTTATGCATCGACTGATATGCTGCATGTTTTTTCTTCATTATTTATTTATTTTTTTAAATGATTTTAAATTA